>NC_092354.1:44689884-44989884 GCF_963676685.1 Mytilus edulis
AATACATAAAATGATATATGATTTCATTTGCATAAATGGTCTTTTTTCATCTATAGGAATGTATTGATATATATTGACCTGGATAGATACAACATGTACAAAGAGGCTTTCAGACTTTTATAAATATTTGTGTTAGCTCAAAATATACTATTTATCTAATTTTACACAATCATGTATTAATATAACTTGTTTTTATGTACACTCCAATGCTTGATGACAATTTACATTGACAACATCTAAAAATATCTATCCGGATATTTCGATTCCGTTGAAAATAACTACAGACTAGGCAATCTGTTTTTGTAAGAAATTTGTGTGACCCTCATACATATCGTGAAGACCGATAGCTCATTTGTATATATATATATATATATATATATATATATATATATATATATATATATATATATATATATGTACATTTTGTAGGTATCTTGAAAGGTCTACATGTCTTATTGTCTGTCAGGCAGGGTTCACCTGATCTTGACTTCATTTCATGGATCAGTGATTAAGGTTACTTCAGTTACATGTAATTTGTCAAGTTTGTTTCTCAGACATGTCAAATACTACAAGCAGTAGGAATAGTAGGTCAACTATATTTGGTGTATGAAATAAGTGTAAGGTGAATATGTCTAATTGCAAGACTTACATCAGACTTTGAAAATGTCATGGTTCATTGAACAATGTTTAGTTTTTGTGGTTTGATCTATATTTCCAAATGTTTTTCAGATGCTATTAACTACATGAACATGCATGACATGTATAGCATCACTATTTTTGGCATATTTGATGTTCATAAGTTGTACAAGTTTGATTGTCAGGCTTTAAATCTGACCATGACCCCATTTCATGTTTCATTGAGCAATGTTTAGTTTTCACGGTTTGGATGTTAAGAATGTTAAGTCTATTTCACAGACGCTATAAATCACTAAATTTTGTGTATCGAATGTCAGTTTGTTGGGTGTTCATCATCTGTCTGGCTTGGTTAATTTGACTGTGACTTCATTTTCAAAGGTTATTGAAAATGGAAAGTTTGTGTGATACTTGTACATGTAGTAAAACCTTCATACATGTAGGCAAAGCAATCATGACATTTCACCATGTGCACAGTCACTCTTGTTTACATCTGACACCATTGATCATGTCTACCATATTGATTATACACATATACTAGTAGCTGCTTTTTAATAACAAAAGTCTGACAACTATTAACAATTGTTATAATTAATTTGATAATACTTAGTATTGTTGTCTTGTATAACATGTATAATGTACGATAACCAGAATAAGGAGATGTGGTATGAATTTCAATAAGACGACCATCAACCGTAGACCAAGTGATGTAATTGTTAGTAACTGTACATCCTTCAACAATGAGCAAAATCAGTACATGTACCGCATAAGTGTGATAATGAAAAACCTATAACGGACCTAGCCATATTGGATGATGTAACACAATGTAAACAAGTTATATGAGAAACCCAAGTTTGATTTTTTATACAAAAGCAACATTGATACATCAAAGATCTTTGACAAATATATTGTTGGTAACCAAAGACTTATTCTGTTATACATGTAGGTGATCCTCTGCCCTTATTGATGTTTTTTTTCTACAAATCCATTCTTTCTGCTTTTGAATAAATGCCTTCTAAACATGCTAAACATATATCCCAAGATGTTTAGTAACATTTTCAATAAACACAATAAGCATTACAAAGTCATACATGTATTATGCACTATTAGAGAGCTGTTTGCTAAAATTTAATTATAATATTTATGTTTGGAAGCATATTTTTGGGGTTTTAATTTGCTACATGGTTTTAAAGCAAAAAAGAAGGAAAAACAAACCTGCAATAATTTTTTTTAAAAGTGGTCTCAAGAAAGGGATGAGAATTGATTTCTTTTTTGGTGGCTGTTCAATTAGAACTAATGTATCGACAATGTTTGTACGTTATATACATGTATAGCATGGTGTGACAAGCCTATGTAAATACAAATAGACTAAAACATATATGATAATAAACTGGTGAAAATGAGTAAACTGCAGTGCTATTTTAAAAGAGACATCAACTCAACAAAAACTAAATCCTAATCTAGAGGTCATTTATTTATACATGATATATATACACACACATTATAAATTTACAGATCTAACATTGTTGGGTTGATGTTTAAACGAGTTGTATACACATTATATATAATATATACAACCCATCACATTGTATATATATATATACCGACACACCATTAGTCCGATACCCTTATGGTCTGACGCCCCATTAGTCCGACAACCCAATAGTCCAATAGTCCGACACGAAATGATAGTACAATATTTCAAATAAATAGTCTGTTAAATTGATCTTCATGACAGTCTCAAAATAACATTCATTAATTACTTACAATATTATAATTTTGCTCATTGTCCAGTAGCAAATATTACATGCATGTTTAGGACAAGAACAATTTAACAATAAATACACTTGGTAGATTATTTAAAAGTTGCCATCCGGGATGAAAAGAGTCACTGAATCTTTGACTGAGACTGGACAATGAAAGTAACTACTATATTGAATACGGTCAGAATTTTGCCATTCAGCATGCTCAGATAAGAGGATACCAACGTCCCCTCAAAGAGTTGTTTCAATGGTTCTTAACCTGAAGAGAAGTCAGATATAATGTCACCACTATGATATTTGTGAAAAATTATACATCCTGCACAACCAAACGTACGTCCAACTTTGGCAAGGGTTTACTGGCAGTCGGAAGAAGACCAAAATGACCTCATTTCTATTCCCACTTGCATTTTGTATTAAAAACAAAAAATAACTGCATCTTGTCCATCAAATGACTAAAGAACAGGTAATGCAATCGATCAAGGTTGGTTTTCAGTCCATCCTTCTTTTAAAGTGAGTCCAACAAATTTTTTATGATTCAATTTTTATTTCTAAGGTGAACATAATCAGAATAATGGACCCATTTGCCTAATTATAAGTATGACCATTTTAAAATTTTCATTACTGTACTTTCATAGATATAGGAAGATGTAGTGTGAGTGCCAATGAGACGACTCTCCATCCAAATAACAATTTTTAAAGGTAAACCATTATAGGTCAATGTACGGCCTTCAACACGGAGCCTTGGCTCACACCGAACAAAAACTATAAAGGGACCCAAAATATTGTCTGTACACCTAGTAAAATTGTTAGTTTTCTTTACTGATTGAATAATATATCATTATTGGACAAACATTTATATGATTAAATAATTTGAATTTCAAAAAATTGAAATGGGAAAAATATTTTGGATAAACGTTAGTACGACATCTGGTCACCTGAAACCACATAAGAGAATCCGATGTCAGTCTATAGAAATTAATAAAACCGGAGTCTAAAGAATACAACAAGTTCTAAACCGTGATGTGAATAAATTAAAGAAGATTTGATTTCCCTGTCTGAAACAATGCGAGTTTTCTTGTTTTGAACATTTGGAATTTCACTGGCGCTAGTTATTTTGTCGAGTCTTGTACAGTACGTCCATCTGCTAGTATCTATAAATACTTTTTATTACAAAATATGTATGGTAGATTGGTTGAGAAAAATCCGGTGAAAATTATGAATTTTTCTCGCGAGTGATAATATATTGTTTACCTCAATCATGAATGCTGAAGTGCTATTTACATGTATCATATGTATCAAGTACATTTGAACTTCAAATAGACCATTCGGTACAATATACAGTAGAAAGTAGAGTTAATTTTGAACTATTCAAAAACAAAATACGGTAAAATAAAATAAATTAAATTTAGATAGATTTAATATTTTTTTTCCATAGCTGCAAAAGATGTGTTAAATGTTCATCATAGCTTTGATTTTTTTTGTATGTATAGAAATAAAAATGGTTAATACGGCAATATTTATAATTTTACAAGAAAAAAAATTGTAACCCCAAATATAAGCTTAGAATAAGTGTGTGAAATAAGCCATCAAGAAAATATTAAGTAGTTTGATATGGGGATAAGTTTGACAAGTGTGTATATCAGGAGCTCCCCGCTAGGTTTAAAGTATATCGTGTATATTGACCAATATTATGAAGTAATGTGATTCGTAAAACTACGGGTATTGAAAACAACTTTGTATGCATGAATGATTTCACACCTAACTGATTTAAAAAAGAAAATAATTAAATTTGTTATTTAGATAATATTGAAAAATTGTCAACTAAGGATACATGTACATTTGGTTACGAATATATTTGGTAACCTTTTTCGATTTATCTGTAAGTAGTTATCTATTATCTAGTGAAATTGCAGGTATCTAATGATGGTTCCGATTTTATTTGTTCGAAGATATTAGAGGCGAGGGAGTGTTAAAAAATTATATAAATTCAGCACATTCACTAAATAACCGAGGAATACAAAAAATGTGCTCAGCGGCAAATATTTCAAAATGCTATTTAAAAAAAAAAATCAATATCTATCTACAATGTATTAAATGGGAGTGATAGTTGTTTCTCTTTGTCACAACCTTATATTTCACACGGTAAAATTGTTTTACAAATAATTAAACTATATCGCTGACTGTCAGACATTTCGTATCCGTGACTTTTAAGTCGACATGACGATCAATTTTTGGAAGTTGCTACGCTTATAAATTAGCTATGATTATACAATGGTTGTAGCTATCATATTTTTACTGTTACAACCTTTTCAGCGTTTAAACAGTTTATTTAAAACTGTTTCAACGTTTTCCGTGTTCGGACAGTTATTAAATAACTGTTACAACTTTCTAATGGTTGCATTAGTTTTATTACGACTGTGACAACCCTTTAGGCGTTTAATCAGTTTATTTATGACTGTTGCAACGTTTTTCGAATTTGGACAGTTGTAAATCAACTGTTACAACTTTGAAATAGTTGTATCAGTCCTTTATTGACTGTGACAGTTATTTCTTGCGTTGTTGCAGTCGATTTATGTTATAGACAAACAATTTTAAAGTTGGGACAGTTACAAAATAACTGAAGCAGTGAAATTTAACAACTGTTACAACTTTAACAAACATTATCAGTCTTAGAACGACTGTTACTGGTATGGATAGTTGTTTTTTCGTCCAGCAGTGTATGCAGAGACTTTGGCAAAACCTCGAAATCAAATATCCCCATTAATGGAAGTTCCCTTAAACGAATATTGGTGCAAACGAAAATGTATATCTCTACAATAGTTTACATATCGAAGTTTGCGTTATGATTTTTTTTAACTGCTCCTTAAGTTATGGTCAATTGACTTTGAACCTTTTGCAACATTTGCATTATATTAACAAAATAACATAAATACGAGACATGACTCTGCGTCAACTATTTATTTAATTTTGACTTTCGTATTTGTAGATTAGTTGAGAAGGTACACGATTTCCCATCTCATTAGAATGGATAAAGGCCAGTATGTTAAACTAACGGTTGCTATTATCATAACAGGGATGTGTTTTATGATATATTTTGGAGTATTCAATAATATAATTGTATTGAAATGGGACCCAACATTGATTAAATTGAAGTTGGATACAGAAACGTTCCATTCATGCACTGGCCTAAATTGTACCAACTTTTTTAAATCCTATTTTTGGAAGAAAACTTACAAATCAGTGGTTTATCTAGGCGATTCATGTATGTATCATTTGTTTATGGCTATATTGGGAAAAACGAGATCTTGCAAAGTTCTAAAGCAGGCTTCTAGATGTAGCCTCATCTCGTATTTGGGTCAACAAAAACTTTATAACTGGACTAAACCATCTAGTATAGAAGGACCTGTTTGGTATGGATTGACACACCCATTTTGTACAGATTGTTCTAAATGTAACAGTTCACTCTTTCATTGTGGAGAAACCAAGATTGAATATATTTCAGTGGAATATGCACGAGATGTCGAAATTCAGTCAATAATCGGTAATACTACGCAAGAAGCCGTTTCTCTGTACCTCAATTCAAGCTTTAAAAATGTATGTGTGGTTAATTCTGGTATTCATGATATGATGCTACCAGCCCTAACAGACCAGCTTTATGTTAAGAACGTACAGTTCTATGTACAACATTTGGTTCAAACGTGTCAGAATGTAATTTGGATTTCCACGACAGCAGTTAGAGGTGATAAAATATATCCTCAAAATAATCGAAGAATTCAGCTGTGGAATAGATTAATTAAAGGGATAATACGTGACAAGTTTCCACAAGTTGGTTTTATGGATTTGTTTCCTATTTCTAATTCCACTAAAGCGCATAGGGATAATGCTCACTTAACTCCAGCTTTGTATAAATTGTTAGCAAGTTTTTTTACTTGATTTGTGTATATGAAATATTAAAATATTGTTTTCTGTACTGTTCGAATATTGAGTTAGGTTTTTCTTATATATAAGATGTCCAAAATCCCTTAAATAGTGGATCTTTATGATCATAATGTTCCGTTCAAATCAACAGAAAACGTAGCAGATATTAATAAACATATCACATTTTATCATGACTTATTCATAATTACATTTAATGATTAAGTCATCATTTAGTTAGCTAGATATACAGATGCGAAGCAAAAATGGTATACACAATATAAATTATGGTTGTATCATGTTTTACAAATAAGATAAATGAAGTCTAAAATATATCCATAGTTAATGCACCGTATCAAATAAATATAAGAGACCACCTACTTATAAACTGTTACGCGTCGCATACTATGTAAAGAGACATGCATAATAAATCTAAATTAAAAAAAGGAATTCTTAAAGCTTACTTTTACAAAATTTTATACATATTTCAACAAGTTTAAATTACATGTTCTAAAATAGAGCTACAAACAAAACAAAAATGCTCTGCTCTAAAGATTTTCTTTCATGAATGAAGTCTGAAATATATCCATAATAAATGCGCCGTATCAAATGCAAATATTAGAACACCTCATAAACTGTTACGCGTCGCATACTATGTTTACAGACATGCATAATAAATCTAAATTAAAAAAAAAGGAATTCTTAAAGTTTACTTTGACATATTTTAAACTAACTTCATTTCAACAAGTTTAAATTACATGTTCTAAAATAGAGATAAGAATTATTTGTATTGTAGTAAATTTAAGTCTTTGATATTTTATTCAAATACGCTATTGAACTAAGATCCAATAAATACAACAATTTTTTGTTTGATAAATTAGTGCCTTCAATAAATAAAAGTCGTCATAGAACAGTCTCATTTTCATACCGGTATTCGAAATGACTCGTTGCTTTTACAACAAATATGTCATAAAAACATGACTAGATCATGTAGATCTTCTATATAAATATACAAAAAGCAAATTTTAGACAATGTACCCTTCTTAGCCTTGAAGTGGCTAGTCACATATAGTTAACGGCGTTTTTCTTACAATCACTTTCTACCTCCATAAGTCTGGATATGTCGTGGCTGGTTAATAAAAATCATCTTATTTGCAATTTTCAGAAATGCAGATGTTTTAGATTAAATTAAATATATATAGAAAATATGAGAATTACCGGTTACATTCGTGTTAAAAAGGGATATAACTCTTTATTAGCCGTCAATCATGTTTAAACCGATGAATATATATTTGTAGATCACACGATGAATCAACATTATATAAACAACCAACTACCAACCAATATTAAACCTGCATACAATGTTTGAACAGCATAATGCCCTTAAATAATCTGTTTATACCCAACCTGAACTTAACGTAACCTTATATTGGAAAACTTAGGCACGAGTTGGTTGACCGTTATGGAATAACTGTTTCACAAATGATATCGGATATGTTCCTTACGTCGTAACTACAATCCCTTCCCTTTCATAAATGTGGCCTACCGAATTAGACTATTTACCGGAGTTGTCATCACATAAGCAACACGATGGGTACCACATGTGGAACAGAATCTGCTTACCCTTCCGGAGCACGTGCGATCACCACTAGTTTTTGGTGGGGTTCGTGTTGCTTATTCTTTAGTTTTCTATGTTGTGTCATGTGTACTATTGTTTTTCTGTTTGTCTTATTCCTTTTTAGCCATGGCGTTGTCAGTTTATTTTCGATTTATGAGTTTGACTGTCCCTCTGGTGTCTTTCTTCCCTCTTTTATGCAATGTTGCGCATTTTTTTTATTAAAAGTATTCGGTAGTTAAAGTAAGTGTAGCCCATATAGGACGTATGTTAGAAAACCTTTGCACTGTTGCGACTTTAAAAAAAAGAGTTTTATAGTTGGTCCATAGTAAGTTCATCATTAGCCCAGGGTAATCCCAACGTAATTATAAAAATGCATACATTCAACCTACGGTATAACTTTTACCAAATGTTAACAAACGTATGAATGGATATTTTATCTGATTTAAAAAAAAAATTCTTCTGATACTATATATTGCAACTATCCAAGTTTGAGACGATATATTATTGAACAATTTTCAATAGTCAAAGGTACATCGATACAAGATCGGGACATTATTAGTTACATAGTATGCTAGTGACCTAATGCGATATATATGGGGTCAGTTAATTCCATTTGGGGTGAGAACGAACCTCAAATCCCCATATGGAATTTACTGACCCCATATCTACCGTATTACGTCACTTACAAACTATGCAACGAATTAACTTACCGACTCTCTTAATGTGTGAAATTTAGACTAGTGACCTATCAAAATGAGCAAGTTTTCAACACTGTAAGCATTAAGAAACTACGTCCATTGACCCTTCAAAAACAGATGCCAACAATAACAACTTATTAGGTTTAAATGTGTTTTATGAATTTATTTCCATCTTAATCATCAATTTCTTCGTCTGTTGAAACCTTTAAATCACGAACAAGCTTCATGACAATAGTTATCAAAGGTACCAGGATTATAATTTAGTACGCCAGACGCGCGTTTCGTCTACGTAAGACTCATCAGTGACGCCCAAATCAAAATATTTATAAAGCCAAAGAAAGTTTAAGGTTTGTCAATATTCATATCCCCTTGGTTTATTAACTCATTGAAGGGGCACTATACTAGCTGGTAAATTAATGATCACCGATTTTACTCAAATTTTCATATTTGATTTATAACAATAAACGGCATTTATCCAAATGATAAAATTATAAATATGTATCTTTGTTTAAGGTGTATGTATGTCTAGACACCATCTAATAAACTCTAATGGTCATATAAACAATGTAAACAGAAATGTAGATACAAGATCCAAATAGATCATTAGATATTGAACTTTTGCAAAGAGTTTTTTCTAGGGATGCTAATTTTCATTTGTATAAATTTAAGACATATTTTAATCATAATTTTTACCTGTATTAGACATGTTAGAAGGATTTTGTGTGAATCGAATCAGTCAATATAATAATTTACCTTTGTTTCACTTTCAATGATGATATTCTTTTCCTTGAAATAACCGAACACGCACGAGTCATGCGTTGTCCATCTCTAACTAAGGGGTTAAGTTGAAGTTCACATGAACACATATTCAATGAGATCAAATTATTCACTTGCACTTGCAAGTGAATAATTCGTCATCAATGTTTCTCAGCAACATTTTACAAAATTGAACTCTAATGTCTGTTTTAAGCAATCATTATTCACTATTTCACTTTCATTAATAATTGAACAAAAACAAAAACAAACCATACTTTAGCTTTTCATATATCTCGGGGCTAGTGCCTCTTTTAAACTTTTCCATACTGAAAATCACTATTATTCTTTAAAATATAAATTTCGTGGATAAAGTTTGTAAAGTAAACTACGTTTTTATAGGGGCAGCTTTCATGTTTTCTAAAGGCTATTTTGAACACTTAGTCAAAACCTCGAAAACACAAATTCACAAAAATAGACATTTTATACAAACGGATACTAGTGAGTTAGGATTATTTGTTACTGCTTCTAACATACTTTAGTTACGGTTGATTGACTGTGAACGTTTTACATTATACTCACAAAATAACACAAAGACAAGTACCTCTGTGTCAACTACTTTTTTAATTTTTAACTTCGTATTTATAGGTATATGGAGAAGGCACACGATTTCTCATCTCATCTGAAGAATGGATAAAGGCCAGTATGTAAAACTAACAGTTGTTATTATCATAACAGGGATGTGTTTCATGTTATATTCTGGAGTATACAATAATATAATTGAAAAAAAATGGGACACCACATTGATTAAATTGAAGTGGAACACACGATTGATTGAATTATAATTGAATACAGAACCGTTCCATTCGTGCACTGGCCTAAATTTGTACAAACTTTTTAAAATCTTATTTTGGGAGAAACCCAAAAATCAGTGGTTTATCTAGACGGTATGTGTATAAATCGGCTGTTTATAGCTATATTGTGAAAAAAAGAGATCTTGCAAAGTTCGAAAGCAGGCTTATAGATGTAACCTTATCTCGTGTTTGGGTCAACAAAAACATTCTAACTGGACTAAACCATCTAGTACAGAAAGACCTGTTGGGTATGGATTGACACACCCATTTTGTACAGATTGTTCTGGATGTAACAGTGCACTTTTCAATTGTGGAGAAATCAAGATGGAATATATCTCAGTGGAATATGCACGAGATGTCGAAATCCAGTCAACAATCGGGAATACTACGCAAGAAGCCGTTTCTCTGTACCTCAATTCAAGCTTTACAAATGTATGTGTGGTTAGTTCTGGTATTCATGATATGATTCTACCATCCCTAACAGAACAACTGTATGTTAAGAACGTACAGTTATATGTACAACATTTGGTTCAACGTGTCAGAATGTAATTTAGATTTCCACGACAGCCTTTAGAGGTGAACAAATATTTCCTCAAAATAATCGAAGAATTCAGCTGTGAAATAGATTAATCAAAGTGATGATACGTGACAAGTTTCCAAATTCCACTCAAGCGCATAGGGATACTGTTCACTTAACTCCAGCTTTATATAAGTTGTTAGCAAGTTTTTTTAACTTGATTTGTGTACATGAAGTATAAAAATATTGTTTTTTGTACTGTTCGAATGTTTTGTTAGTTTTTATATACATGTCTATGACCCCTTTATTAGCGAATATTTGAAATTATAATGACCCGTTCAAAGCCACAGTAAACATTACAAAAGTTAATAAAAATATCACCTTTTAGGTTGCACTTTGTAAATACAGGCAGATGTTTCTCAAATCACGCCTCTTTTGGGAAGATAAATAATATTCATAGATAATTAACTTTGTTTACGTACCTGTCTCCAGATATGATCTATATGTTTTATCTCGTAAAGACATCTCGGGAATGTTACCAGTAAATTTACACATACATAGGGATCAAATTGAAATCTGAGTAAAACCCCAAGTCAAGGTAGGGATAGTATAGAATTTTAGTGTAAGTTTAAACTATGAGAAGTTCGTGGCATATAAATGTTGAAAATGCCGCACAGCTCTTTACTTCAACGTGTGCGTCAAATTTTTCCATTGTGTGTACAGTTTGCTTCAGTGTTGGCAGCCATTGCATGACAATGTTAGCGGGTCCATTCCTGCTTTGTAGCAGTCACAACCATGACTAGTCTCTGGATATTGGGACGGTGCGTTAGGTTTGCAGTGGTCTTTTCCAATTCAATTGGAATAATATGTCAAATTGACTGAGCTGTTCTAGCCATTGGGCAAGTCGACCTTGCGGGCTCTAGAAACGGTAGAGCAAAGTTAAGGAGCCGTGGTCTTTCCTCAAAGGAATCTTTGTCCAAGTAAATAATGCTTGCATTTCTCGGTAAAAGATACCAAGACATGAAGCTCATCACGAGTCGCACAATATTTCTAGTAGGACTTAATCGTCGGATAGCGTAGATTATAACTCTTACTGTATCGTTGACAGGACAGCTCCAATTGAAGTGTTTGATGCGTCTGTGTGAAGAATAAATGCTTGTTACGGAGGTGGATAAGCTAAAATAGGCGTTCACGTTAGGAGAGTCTTTAGCGAGTCGAGTGTCATCTGTTGGTCTGTCCGTCATGTAAACGTACATCCTTTGGGTAGTAAACGGTACAAGGGATCGGCATATTTTGAAATAAATCGCCGGTAGCAGTTGGTCAATCCTAAAAAAGGTTTGAAGCTCCTTAACATTGGAGGGAACTGGAACTTATCGAGGTGCGCTTTTGTTTCTCTTTGGAATCCTAATGGAGGGGCTGACGAATTGGCCTAGCATCGCCAGTCTTTATTTGATGTTGAATACCAGAAAAGCAACCATGATCTTCATCATTCTTATCAATTATGTTTTTGAATTCCATTAAAAGTCTTGCGACCTCTTGTTTCTGGTGAGATGTAAGGTTGCCTCCTGTTGAATCCTTAATAGAACCTACATATTCTGGGAAACTGTTTGTATAATCAAGTACTTTATTGTTGTTGTCGGTATCAAGATCCACACTGTCAATATCCACTCCTTCTACAAGCTTTACCAGATGAGTTCCAGATGACAGCATAATGTTATGTTGTGTTGAAATGATAACTCTGATTGGTATTTTTTCTTTCATTTCCACTAAAACCGATCCAGTGTTGCAACCGTTTTGTAAAAATGCCGGGTCAAAAGCACCAATACCACTTTCTTTTGGACAGTCAACCCTTCCAATCACATTTGTCCCTGACATGGGCTCCAAAGTGGTTTTCATTGCAACCGTTACTCTAGGAAGTTGGTAATCAGTTTCTTTTCGATACCGTCCTGGAATAAGCTCATCTTTTATCAGCAGATCACCTTGTCTGGCCGTTGTTATACCATCTACGTCTTTCAATGAGTCCATTCCAATTAAGATATCGTCTATTATCGGTGCAATGCATACTTTTCAAATGATCTCTGTCACAGTCTAAGCTTTTCAACCACATTTATGTCAGTCTCCAGTTCATTCCCGTTTCCTGCTGCTTTCAAAAAGCATGTTTTCATACCCGTGGGACCGCTCAACCAAATATCATTTGAAAAAGATCTTGAAAGTACCATTACATTTGCTCGTGTGTCAACAATAGCATCGGCCTTATTGCCATTGACTTTAACCGAAATAGATAAACCTCTGCCAATCTTATAAACAGGTCTTCTTTCATAATCAGTGCGAATATATTATCTTCTTATCCAGATCTTCTAGGACAATCACGTTTATAATGGCCTTTATCGCCACAAAAATAACATCCCGTTGACTGTGTTGTCGAGGAAGTTGGTTTAGGATGTTTCGGCATGGACCTGTCTAAAAGATCTCTCAGTGCTTTGATTTCATTCTGTAAACTTTGATTATCTTGTTTCCGAAATGAAGTTGCAGTCTGATCAATTTGAAACACAGTACACATATTCCATATTGCAAATTGTGACTTGGATGGGGAGTTGTCTAATTGGCACTCATACTACATCTTCTTACATCTATATAATCTTTCTATCGGTTTAGTTGGGGCCTTGAGCTGGCATGTCAGTTACTGCTAGTAGTTTAATTTATGAATCAGTTTCATTTTGCGTAGTTTCTTTTGTTCCCTATTCCGACGTCAGACTAGGATATCTTTTAAACTGAGTTTTACTGTGCATATTGTTGTGTGTTTGTTTATTCTACATTGGCCAGCTATAATTGTATAGTTGTATAATGGGAGGGTTGAGATCTAACAAAGCATGTTTAACCCCGCCGCATTTTTGAACCTGTCCCAAGTCAGGAGACTCTGGCCTTTGTTAGTTTTTTTTATGCTCTTTTTTAGTTTAGTTTAGTGTTACATTCATTTTCACTTAAGTATGATTAATTTTTATTTAGAGACCAACTGAAGCACGCCTCTGGTTGCGGGATTTTCTCGTTGTATTGAAGACCCATTGGTAGCCTTCGGTTGTTTTCTGTTTTCTGCTTTTTGGTGTGGCTGTTGTCTCTTTAACAAATTCTTTATTTCCATTCTCAATTGTATTGATTGAATAATTGATTGGTTAATTGATTGATTGATTGATTGATTGATTGGTTGGTTGATTGATTGATTAATTGTGGGGTTTGCTCTTTGTACTACAAACAAAAGTCATGATAATTTGAGAATCCTTTATTTGTATTGCAGTCTTAATCTCACCAATGAAACTGCACATTAACTTTTGCCTTAGTATTAAATTACTTTGTAAACTCTATAGTGACCGTCTGATAACTATAAGACACGTAAGAATGTGAAATAGGAAAACTTATTTGGCCTTCAATGTCTCAACCTTTTTTAATGTGAGTAACCTCTTTGTTCAGTTATATTTCGATTTTGACATTGATTTTACAAACTACCATAATAGATTTCCGGTAAATGATCTGCATAAAACCCTATGGGAAAGCACATTGACATAATTTTCCAAACGTTTATTGGAGCCCAAAAATTTGGCAAGGTTTTGCAACATGTAATGTAAAGACGTTACAGCCGATTCAGTTAGTGTGTAGGCAAAGGTTGTATCCTTGGTTAGATTGCTTGCTAGCTGTATGGTGAAGTCATTATTAGGTTTGGTAAACTATCCTCCTTTATGAGTAGACTGGTCCGACAGATAACCAATCAATCTGTCTGTAGGACTAGGCTACTTCCACCTGAGGTTAGTATACCTTACCTAAAAATGATTTCACGGTTCATTTAACAAGCAAGGTAACCAATGATATAACCTTTGTCTACACACTCTATGCAATCGGCTGTAATGAAAATGCGGAGTTTGTGAGACTAGGCTCAAGCAGCCAGTCGGTAGCATCCAGTTTTCAAATATATAATATATAAACACAAATTTTGCATAGGACTCAAACGTACTTTAAATGTTTTTATTAATAAATAACCATTATATCATCAGTTTTCAATATATAGTAAAGCAGTCAAAGACACTATTCAATGATTTTTTAAATTTCATTTCTGGTTCATTAGTTATATAAAGGCAATAGAAATCGCTTTATATATTATAAAGCGTGCAGCACGCTTTACATTTTAAAGAATCAACACTTTTGTGTGTTAATAGAATCGTAAGTAGTTATAAACTTTTTTTAAAATGATGTCAGATTGCTCTATTGTGTGAAATATATAGCTTTGGGAAATTCCATATTCTCGGCATCCTGTGAAATAGTTCATGAACAGTAATAATTGTTCTGCATCAGAATAAAAGAAAGTTGCACTCGTGCTTTTAACTTTTTGTTTGCCACACAAAACTGTTTTTACAAAACATTCTACCTCGGAACTAGTGGATTTCGATTAATTATGATTAGACCAAATGTTTATTTTTTGTATTCAAAGTATGGTGGACAAGGAAATTATCTATCAGCTTAAAAAAAATTAATCCTAGCTATACCAAAACTTGTAATTTTGATCAAGTAGGCCCTATATATCTAGCTTACGTTTTCGCCTATATAGCTAGTGCAAGTAAAAGTATTGACGCAGAATGTTTTTTATTAACTATCCGGTAAGGGTTGGGTTGGGTATCCGACCTCAACTTTAGACATACTTTAGAAGAGAAAAACTAAGCAGAACAACATCCTGAATTTTTCTACTGTAAACCTCTGCTGCCAAGAATAAAAAAATAAAATAAGCCGAACAGCAACCTTGATTGTTTTCTCAGGTAGACATCAGCTAGCCTACCCAGCTCCCCTTTACACATTGTGCAGACAAAAGTATTGCCGTTGAAATTTGTTTGATAATCTTTTTGGTACTGATGGGGTAGGGTGGTTAGCTGAAGCACACTTGATAAAAAAGTGGACTCCAATGAAATTTTATGCAGAACAATTACCCGCAAATCTATGGTAGTTTGCAAAAAATAAATAGTCCTTTTTTATAATGTGATCTGTAATATGTTGGCAAATAATGAAAGCTCGTATCTTAATTAATAGACATAGAAATATAGAGAAACCGTATGATAACCAATACAAATCTCCCAGAGACAAACTAACATTGATTAAGGCAACTAGTATGATGGTCTGGATTCGGGGTTCTTAGTTTCTGTATTCTTTGATATTTTAGGCCATTTTTCTGTATTCTTTATACTTTTTGCAATTATTCTCTTCTCTTTATATTCTAACACCATTATTCTAGCTATTTTATTTATCTATTGGTCCATTGTCTCTATTATTTATATTTTTTGTCAACTATTCTCACTTCCATAATTCCCCATCAACGCCCTCTAGTTAAGGTCACCATATAGCCTTCACAAATAAGCAAAACTAAAACCCTATAGTCTCCGAATGTCAAAATAATTGAATGCTTATCCAGATTTGAATTCTGAAATTGCGGAAATTTGTTTTTTAATCAATCTACAATGTATCAAGCAAAACACTTTATCGTCCTCGATGTTCACGGTACTGAAAATACTGGCGGATGGGCGTTGGTCATCATTTCTAATAATCTTAGATCGACCTTTCTTAACTCAAAAGTTAAGTTCACGCACCCGTGTTGTCCAGATTGTTAAAGGGGTAAATTCAGTAAATAAATAGACGTCATCAGGGACCGCCCATTTAGGGGAGAGCTTTCTGTATAACACTGAAGTCATATGCTCTTCTGATTGGTAGATAATGTTTGTAATAAATACTTTTTAGCAGATGGATCAAAACTAGAGTTGAAAAAAAAAAATAAATGCTGAATGTACTATTTTTTTTTACTACAGGGTTGACAAGTAATGGGGGTCAGTATAGGAATTCAGTGCGAATCTACATTGTTTGTAAACAAGGCCATGTGAATGCCCAAAAATGCCGCATGACCCTATGTTTTTATTAGTGCAAAAGATAGGGCTACAGTTGTACTTTCATGAATGTTATATGAAAGTTTCCAAATTCTAAAGGTAAGTCAGGTATAAATTTAATTCCATACATAGATTAGCATTAAAGTCGATGGGAGATTTTTTACTGAATTTACCCCTATAGGAAAATATGCACTCTTTCATTGTACTTGTCCAAGGCCACATAATAATCAACAAACTCATTTCCTGTAAATTTTAATGAATTGGAAGGATTTTGGAACCATTTGAAGTTGTTTTTACACAAATTTCTATCTTAGCTGCGGCTATCCAGGATGCACTGAGTGTACTGTGAGAGGAAGCATGGGGTAGATGGTAAAAATCAGTTTTTGAGTGCAGATTGAAAGAAACAATAGAAATTACAGTTTAGAGTTATGATATCAATGAAAGGCATAAATATTCTCCCCATTTACATCACATTTTGCACATATTTCTCCTCATAATGTATATAAAATCATATGAAAAAAATGGATTACCTCCCTTTGACATAGTGAATTTTTTTTATAAGCTGTGTTCCCCATGTTAAGTTGTAGAACAAGTGGCAAATAAGCACTTTTCTAGTAATTTAACATTCGAATAATCTGACCGCATGAAGGTAATCATTTATTTTTACATAACTCATTGCGTTTCTTTATTTAAAAACTATACTAGACAACTTTTCATGATTACGTGTCCTTCATCTAGGAAACTAGTGTTGAAATGTTTGTAATTGGAATTTTATGTTAAATAATTGCTTTTAAATATTCCAAATTGTTACTTTAATCTTCCAAATGCACATTTCGGTTATACTTAGTCTTATTTATTCACATTTGGCACTTTTTTCTACTTCAGTTCTGGCTGTCTAGTTTTGGCGAAGAATCCATCCTGATGTTGGGGTAACAGGAATTTCTGCAGAGTGATTGTCAATGACATTTTATGAACTTTACAAGTAATTAAAACACAGATTTAGTATAATGAAACATAATTGTTGTTTTATTTGGTATCAAACTGCTTAAAAAAGCCTTTAAAAGGTCTTTTTGTGGTCTTTTCAGGGTATTTAATCAAAAACTTCCATATAAGGAAAAAATTAACTAAGAGTACACCAAGTCTTTAGTTTCTAGGTGTACTTGAAATACTGGTCAAAGCAAACACAGAAAACAATTCATATTTATTAAACATAGTGTTTTACACCATTCTTTTAAAAACAGTCAATGTGCAACTTTATATACCAAATATACATTGGCCGCAGTATGGGCTGTAGTATAAATTTTGCTCTATCTTTACAAATTCAGCATTTATGAATGTTGTATTGAAACTGGAACTTCAAAATTGGATACCTTACATGTTTATTACAAAAAAGGGTTAAAGAAGTAAAAAAGTCCCTTATAAGAAAATATGCACTCTTTCACTGTACTTATCCAAGGCCACATAATAATCAACAAACTCATTTCCTGTAAATTTTAATGAATTGGAAGGATTTTGGAACTATTTGAAGTTGTTTTTACACAAATTTCTATCTTAGCTGCGGCTATCCAGGATGCACTGAGTGTACTGTGAGAGGAAGCATGGGGTATATGATAAAAATCAGTTTTTGAGTGCAGATTGAAAGAAACAATAGAAATTACAGTTTAGAATTATGATATCAATGAAAGGCATAAATATTCTCCCCATTTACATCACATTTTGCACATATTTCTCCTCATAATGTATATAAAATCATATGAAAAAAATGGATTACCTCCCTTTGACATAGTGAATTTTTTTTAGCTGTGTTCCCCATGTTAAGTTGTAGAAGAAGTGGTAAATAAGCACTTTTCTAGTAATTTAACATTCGAATAATCTGACCGCATGAAGGTAATCATTTATTTTTACATAACTCATTGCGTTTCTTTATTTAAAAACTATACTAGACAACTTTTCATGATTACGTGTCCTTCATCTAGGAAAATAGTGTTGAAATGTTTGTAATTGGAATTTTATGTTAAATAATTGCTTTTAAATATTCCAAATTGTTACTTTAATCTTCCAAATGCAAAGTTTGGTTATACTTAGTCTTATTTATTCACATTTGGCACTTTTTTCTACTTCAGTTCTGGCCGTCTAGTTTTGGCGAAGAATCCATCCTGATGTTGGGGTAACAGGAATTTCTGCAGAGTGATTGTCAATGACATTTTATGAACTTTACAAGTAATTAAAACACAGATTTAGTATAATGAAACATAGTTGTTGTTTTATTTGGTATCAAACTGGTTAAAAAAGCCTTTAAAAGGTCTTTTTGTGGTCTTTTCAGGGTATTTAATCAAAAACTTCCATATAAGGAAAAGATTAACTAAGAGTACACCAAGTCTGTAGTTTCTAGGTGTACTTGCAATACTGGTCAAAGCAAACACAGAAAACAATTCATATTTATTTAACATAGTGTTTTACACCATTCTTTTAAAAACAGTCAATGTGCAACTTTATATACCAAATATACATTGGCCGCAGTATGGGCTATAGTATAAATTTTGCTCTATCTTTACAATTTCAGCATTTATGAATGTTGTATTGAAACTGGAACTTCAAAATTGGATACCTTACATGTTTATTACAAAAAAAGTGGGTAAAGAAGTAAAACAGTCCCTTATAGGAAAATATGCACTCTTTCACTGTACTTATCCAAGGCCAAACAATAATCAACAAACTCATTTCCTGTAAATTTTAATGAATTGGAAGGATGTTGGAACCATTTGAAGTTGTTTTTACACAAATTTCTATCTTAACTGCGGCTATCCAGGATGCACTGAGTGTACTGTGAGAGGAAGCATGGGGTATATGATAAAAATCAGTTTTTGAGTGCAGATTGAAAGAAACAATAGAAATTACAGTTTAGAGTTACGATATCAATGAAAGGCATAAATATTCTCCCCATTTACATCACATTTTGCACATATTTCTCCTCATAATGTATATAAAATCATATGAAAAAAATGGATTACCTCCCTTTGACATAGTGAATTTTTTTTAGCTGTGTTCCCCATGTTAAGTTGTAGAAGAAGTGGTAAATAAGCACTTTTCTAGTAATTTAACATTCGAATAATCTGACCGCATGAAGGTAATCATTTATTTTTACATAACTCATTGCCTTTCTTTATTCAAAAACTATACTTGACAACTTTTCATGTTTACGTGTCCTTCATCTAGGAAAATAGTGTTGAAATGTTTGTAATTAGAATTTTATGTTAAATAATTGCTTTTCAATATTCCAAATTGTTACTTTAATCTTTCAAATGCAAAGTTTGGTTATACTTAGTCTTATTTATTCACATTTGGCACTTTTTTCTACTTCAGTTCTGGCTGTCTAGTTTTGGCGAAGAATCCATCCTGATGTTGGGGTAACAGGAATTTCTGCAGAGTGATTGTCAATGACATTTTATGAACTTTACAAGTAATTAAAACACAGATTTAGTATAATGAAACATAATTGTTGTTTTATTTGGTATCAAACTGCTTAAAAAGCCTTTAAAAGGTCTTTTTGTGGTCTTTTCAGGGTATTAAATCAAAAACTTCCATATAAGGAAAAAATTAACTAAGAGTACACCAAGTCTTTAGTTTCTAGGTGTACTTGAAATACTGGTCAAAGCAAACACAGAAAACAATTCATATTTATTAAACATAGTGTTTTACACCATTCTTTTAAAAACAGTCAATGTGCAACTTTATATACCAAATATACATTGGCCGCAGTATGGGCTGTAGTATAAATTTTGCTCTATCTTTACAAATTCAGCATTTATGAATGTTGTATTGAAACTGGAACTTCAAAATTGGATACCTTACATGTTTATTACAAAAAAGGGTTAAAGAAGTAAAAAAGTCCCTTATAAGAAAATATGCACTCTTTCACTGTACTTATCCAAGGCCACATAATAATCAACAAACTCATTTCCTGTAAATTTTAATGAATTGGAAGGATTTTGGAACTATTTGAAGTTGTTTTTACACAAATTTCTATCTTAGCTGCGGCTATCCAGGATGCACTGAGTGTACTGTGAGAGGAAGCATGGGGTATATGATAAAAATCAGTTTTTGAGTGCAGATTGAAAGAAACAATAGAAATTACAGTTTAGAATTATGATATCAATGAAAGGCATAAATATTCTCCCCATTTACATCACATTTTGCACATATTTCTCCTCATAATGTATATAAAATCATATGAAAAAAATGGATTACCTCCCTTTGACATAGTGAATTTTTTTTAGCTGTGTTCCCCATGTTAAGTTGTAGAAGAAGTGGTAAATAAGCACTTTTCTAGTAATTTAACATTCGAATAATCTGACCGCATGAAGGTAATCATTTATTTTTACATAACTCATTGCGTTTCTTTATTTAAAAACTATACTAGACAACTTTTCATGATTACGTGTCCTTCATCTAGGAAAATAGTGTTGAAATGTTTGTAATTGGAATTTTATGTTAAATAATTGCTTTTAAATATTCCAAATTGTTACTTTAATCTTCCAAATGCAAAGTTTGGTTATACTTAGTCTTATTTATTCACATTTGGCACTTTTTTCTACTTCAGTTCTGGCCGTCTAGTTTTGGCGAAGAATCCATCCTGATGTTGGGGTAACAGGAATTTCTGCAGAGTGATTGTCAATGACATTTTATGAACTTTACAAGTAATTAAAACACAGATTTAGTATAATGAAACATAGTTGTTGTTTTATTTGGTATCAAACTGGTTAAAAAAGCCTTTAAAAGGTCTTTTTGTGGTCTTTTCAGGGTATTTAATCAAAAACTTCCATATAAGGAAAAGATTAACTAAGAGTACACCAAGTCTGTAGTTTCTAGGTGTACTTGCAATACTGGTCAAAGCAAACACAGAAAACAATTCATATTTATTTAACATAGTGTTTTACACCATTCTTTTAAAAACAGTCAATGTGCAACTTTATATACCAAATATACATTGGCCGCAGTATGGGCTATAGTATAAATTTTGCTCTATCTTTACAATTTCAGCATTTATGAATGTTGTATTGAAACTGGAACTTCAAAATTGGATACCTTACATGTTTATTACAAAAAAAGTGGGTAAAGAAGTAAAACAGTCCCTTATAGGAAAATATGCACTCTTTCACTGTACTTATCCAAGGCCAAACAATAATCAACAAACTCATTTCCTGTAAATTTTAATGAATTGGAAGGATGTTGGAACCATTTGAAGTTGTTTTTACACAAATTTCTATCTTAACTGCGGCTATCCAGGATGCACTGAGTGTACTGTGAGAGGAAGCATGGGGTATATGATAAAAATCAGTTTTTGAGTGCAGATTGAAAGAAACAATAGAAATTACAGTTTAGAGTTACGATATCAATGAAAGGCATAAATATTCTCCCCATTTACATCACATTTTGCACATATTTCTCCTCATAATGTATATAAAATCATATGAAAAAAATGGATTACCTCCCTTTGACATAGTGAATTTTTTTTAGCTGTGTTCCCCATGTTAAGTTGTAGAAGAAGTGGTAAATAAGCACTTTTCTAGTAATTTAACATTCGAATAATCTGACCGCATGAAGGTAATCATTTATTTTTACATAACTCATTGCCTTTCTTTATTCAAAAACTATACTTGACAACTTTTCATGTTTACGTGTCCTTCATCTAGGAAAATAGTGTTGAAATGTTTGTAATTAGAATTTTATGTTAAATAATTGCTTTTCAATATTCCAAATTGTTACTTTAATCTTTCAAATGCAAAGTTTGGTTATACTTAGTCTTATTTATTCACATTTGGCACTTTTTTCTACTTCAGTTCTGGCTGTCTAGTTTTGGCGAAGAATCCATCCTGATGTTGGGGTAACAGGAATTTCTGCAGAGTGATTGTCAATGACATTTTATGAACTTTACAAGTAATTAAAACACAGATTTAGTATAATGAAACATAATTGTTGTTTTATTTGGTATCAAACTGCTTAAAAAGCCTTTAAAAGGTCTTTTTGTGGTCTTTTCAGGGTATTTAATCAAAAACTTCCATATAAGGAAAAAATTAACTAAGAGTACACCAAGTCTTTAGTTTCTAGGTGTACTTGAAATACTGGTCAAAGCAAACACAGAAAACAATTCATATTTATTAAACATAGTGTTTTACACCATTCTTTTAAAAACAGTCAATGTGCAACTTTATATACCAAATATACATTGGCCGCAGTATGGGCTGTAGTATAAGTTTTGCTCTATCTTTACAAATTCAGCATTTATGAATGTTGTATTGAAACTGGAACTTCAAAATTGGATACCTTACATGTTTAATACAAAAAAGTGGGTAAAGAAGTAAAAAGTCCCTTATAGGGGCAAATTCAGTAAATAAATAAACGTCATCAGGGACCGCCCATTTAGGGGAGAGCTTTCTGTATAACACTGAAGTCATATGCTCTTCTGATTGGTAGATAATGTTTGTAATAAATATTTTTTGGCAGATGGATCAAAACTAGAGTTGAAAAAAAATAAAAAATAAATGCTGAATGTACTAATTTTTTTTACTACAGGGTTGAAAAGTAATAGGAGTCAGTAAAGGAATTCAGTGCGAATCTACATTGTTTGTAAACAAGGCCATGTGAAAGCCCAAAAATGCCGCATGACCCTATGTTTTTATTAGTGCAAAAGATAGGGCTACATTTGTACTTTCATGAATGTTTTATGAAAGTTTCCAATTTCTAAAGGTAAATCAGGTATAAATTTAATTCCATACATAGATTAGCATTAAAGTCGATGGGAGATTTTTTACTGAATTTACCCCTATAGACTTTTGCATCCGTCGACATTATCTTTGATTACAATAGTATTGATTTGACAACCGCTGTGCATGTATACTTTGACGACCGGGCTAGTTTTCTTGTCAGTTTTAAAAGTAATTACCTCCCTTGTTATTGTGATATTGTAATCAATCTATTTATTTATACCATCTTTATGTATCGTAATAGAATATTGTACAATTTAAATTTGTGATTCGTTTAATATTTAAATATAATAATTTATTCTTTATCAAAGATATAAACAAGGTAATTTGAAAATCTTTGATTACTATATCACCGTATTTCAATTCAGCAGTCATGCGGTCTATTTTGTCTACATTATGTTAAAAGAACACAGGAGCGTTTACATCGGCAATATTTACAATGACTATGAAACAAGAAAGGAAAACATTTTGCATTATATATCGAGAAATAATTAAAATTAAATACAAAACTCTTCTTTAGTAAAATCGAAAACGAAAAACGGAAACACTTTTATTTTCATTTTGGTTTTAGTGAAATCAAAAACAAAAAAAAAGAAAACACTTTCGTTTTCTGTTTTGGATTTAGAGAAATCAAAAACGAAAAACGAAAACACTTTTGTTTTTCATTTTGGTTTTCGAGAAATTAAAAACGAACAATGAAAACATTCTCGTTTTTCGTTTTTTGTTTTTGTTATTTTATAATGAAAAACGAATGGACTCAAATATACACGGATATCAAATGTTAAATGTTGAAAACGAATGTTGAAAGTTGAAAATCGATTGTTGAAAACGAATGTTGAATGTTGAAAACGAATGTTGAATATTGAAAACGAATGTTGAACGTTGAAAATGAAAGTTGAAAGTTGAAAAAAAAACGAATATTGAAAATAAATGTTGAAGGTTGAAAACGAATGTTGAAGGTTAAAAACGAATGTTGAATGTTGAAAACGAATATTGAATGTTGAAAACGAATGTTGAATATCGAAAACGAATATTGAATGTTGAAAACGAATGTTGAAAGTTGAAAATCGAATGTTGAAAACGAATGTTGAATGTTGAAAACGAATGTTGAAAGTTGAAAATCGAATGTTGAAAACGAATGTTGAATGTTGAAAACGGATGTTGAAAGTTGAAAATCGGAGATTGAAAACGAATGTTGAAAACGAATGTTGAATGTTGAAAACGATTGATGAATATTAAAAACGAATGGTGTTGAATGTTGAAAACGAATGTTGAATGTTGAAACGGATGTTGAATATTGAAAACGAATGTTGAAAGTTGAAATTCGAATGTTGAATATTGAAAACGAATCTTGAATGCTCAAAACGAATGTGGAAAGTTGAAAAATGAATGTTGAACAAAATGTTGAATGTTGAAAACGAATGTTGAAAGTTGAAAACGAATGTTGAATGTTGAAAACGAATGTTGAAAGTGGAGAACGAATGTTGGAAGTAGAAAATCGAATGTTGGGAGTAGAAAATCGAATGTTGAAAACGAATGTTGAATATTGAAAACGAATGTTGAATGTTAAAAACGAATGTTGAAAGTTGAAAATCGAATGTTGAAAACGGTCCGTGTATATTTGCGTCAATTCGTATTCCATTTTGAAATATCAAAAACAAAAAATAAATAACGAGACTGTTTTTTTATTTTTGTTTTTGATTTCTCGAAAAATAAAAATGAAAATCAAAAGTGTTTCCGTTTTCCGTTTTTTGATTTGACTAAAAAAAGAGTTTTGTGTTTCATTTTAATTATTTCTCCATTTATAATGTAAAATGTTTTCCACTTGTTTCACAGTCATTGATATTAAATGTTGCCAATGTAAACACCCCGGTGTTCTTTCAAGATAATGTAGGCTAAATAGAACGCATAACTTCTGAATTGAACTACGGTGATGAAGTAATCAAAGACTTTCAAATTACCTTATTTATATCTTTGATAAAGAATAAATTATTATATTTCATATTAAACGAATCACAAATTAAAATTATACAATATAATAAATCTAAAAAGATGTTACAAATAAATAGATTGATGCCAATATCACACGAACAAGGGAGGTAACTAGTTTTACATCTGACAAGAAAACTAGCCCGGTCGCTAAATTGTACATGCACGGCGGTTGTCAGATCAATACTACGTTAATCGAAGATAATGTCGACGGATGCAACAGTCTTTATCAATCTAAACAATAAGGGTGCGTGAACTTTACTTTTAAGTTTGGAGAGGTTGATCTAAGATGATAAGACAGATTCGTAATTAGCCTTTATTACATCTTGCATTCTAAACGTTTCTTTCGGACCCTTTCTTAGTATGAAGCGCAAGTTTTTTTTAATTTATTTTATTACAATTATTATCGTTTATATAAATATACAAAGTTGATATCAGTTGATTTATGAATCTTTACTCTTATAGATTACTTAAATAAGATATAATAGTTATCAAAGGTACCAGGATTATAATTTAGTACGCCAGACGCGTGTTTCGTCTACATAAGACTCATCAGTGACGCTCAAATCAAAATATTTATAAAGCCAAACAAGTACAAAGTTGAAGAGCATTGAGGATCCAAAATTCCAAAAAGTTGTGCCAAATACGGCTAAGGTAATCTATACTTGGGATATATAACACTTTTAACACTAATATCATTACTCTTATAGTTAAATAAGATATACCACTTTTAAACAAGAATGTGTCCCAAGTATCCGGATGCCCCATCCGCACAATCATTTTCTATGTTCAGTGGACTGTGATAAAATCTCTAATTTGGAATTAAGATTGGAAAGATCATATCATAGGAAACACTGTTAATTAAGTTTCAAGTTGATTGGACTTCAACGTCATCAAAAACTACCTCGACCAAAAACTTTAACCTGAAGCGGGACGAACGGACGAACGAATGGCCTGACGAACGGACGCACATACAAGAAAACGTAATGCCCATAAATGGAGCATAAATACGAATATTTAAGATAATCGTGTAAAAACATTTTTTTAAGGGTTCGAAAAGTTATTGCTCGATTTAACTGTCTATCACGTTTGCGCAGTAACGTAAATAATTTTACCCAAGTAACCCGAGTTAATGAAATCGAAGTTGACCCTGAGGGTTAGATTGGTTACCGATCGCAATATTACATATACCAATATGAGAGAGTATGGTTATTAGCTAATACCTGGAAAAGTATATATATAAAAAAGATGTGGTATGATTGCCAATGAGACAACTGTCCACAAGACCAAAATGACACAGAAATTAACAACAATAGATCACCGTATGGCCTTCAACAATGAACAAGCACATACCGCATAGTCAGCTATAAAAGGCCCCGAAATGACAATGTAAACAATTCAAACGAGAAAACTAAGGTCTAATATTTATGTACAAAAGAAATAACGAAAAACAAATATGTAACACATAAACAAACGACAACCACTGAATTACAGGCTCCTGACTTGGGACATGCAAATACATACATAATGTTGCAGGGTTAAACATGTTAACATGATCCCAATCCTCCCCCGGACGTGGGACAGTGGTATAACAGTACAACATAAGAACGCATGAACAACATAAGATGCATGTTTATCAACACCATACAAAAAATAACTGCATATACTCTAACTTTTCTTTTACAGTACTTGGTATACCCCCATCCCTGTTTCACTTGAATTATTGTCAGCTTATTCGTATATGTGCATGTTTTCTGACACATAAAATAAATGCAATTCATCTAATGTTTGAATGTTCATTTATACAGTCATGTAATTATTAACATTAAGCATGTTTAAAAAACAGAAATAAATGTTTATAAGTGCAACACACGGTATTTTGGAACAAGAAATCAATTTTTCTCACACTTTTTAAATTCAAATGAAGTAAAACATTACATGTAAGACAAATCAATATTGTTGACGCAATAATGACATTCTGTTACACAGAATAATAGTGGTGCATTTCTTTCCAGTGGTTCTTAATCAACATTTACAGAAATCTTGGTAAGAAATTAGCCTTAGATTCATATTTTTTTATTAGTTGTTATTGGCTTTGAACAAGCTGTCAGTAACTGCGAGTACTCTCAGATATGTACTTAGTGCCTCTGTTTTTAGGATATACAAGTAAACGGCTACGGCCACTCTTTATACTTGTTAGATGTATTTCTATTTGTATTCAGCCTTTTTCGACTGATTTGTATTGTCATTCTTATGTTGTACTGTTACACCACTGCCTGGTTAGGGAGGGGGTGGTTGGGATCCTGTTAACATGTGTAACCCCACCACGTTCTTTATGTATGAGCCTGTTCAAAATCAGGAGTAATTCAGTGGTTGTTGTCGTTTATTGAAGTGTAACATATATTTCGTTTTTTTTGTACATAAATAAGACCGTTAGTTTTCTCGTTTGAATTTTTGTGCATTTGTCATTTCGGGGCCGTTTCTAGTTGACTATGCGGTATTGGCTTTGCTCATTGTTGAAGGTCTTGCGGTGACGTATAATAGTTTTTGTGTCATTTGGTCTAGTGTAGAGAGTTGTCTCATTGGCAATCATACCACATCTTCTTTTTTATATATACCAGTAGTGGTTAATATTTACTCGTTTTAGATTTTTAGATAAAGTATTTTCAGATAGATTCACACAGCAATTTGTTTTAATTCCTTGATGTTTCTACTTTTTATATCAAAGAAACATCAACCTGACCAAAGAGCAGATAAACATGTTAAATCCCGAAGCATTTTTGTGCCTGTCCCAAATCAGGAGCCTCCGGCCTTTTTTTTATCTGGTTTGTTTTTAATTTTAGTTCAATTATATGTTGTGGAGTTTGAAACAGTACACATTTGGTTGAGGGGTCAGCTGAAGCCCGCCTCCAGTTGAGGGATTTTCTCGCTGTGTTAAAGACTCAATTGGTGGCCATCGAGAAATGATTAAAATGAAATACAAAACTCTTCTTTAGTAAAATTAAATTAAAACAAAAACCGGAAACACTTTTGATTTCCATTTTGGTTATCGAGGAATGAATGTTGAATGTTGAAAACGAATGCTGAATGTTGAAAGTTGAAAATGGATGCAAGAAAAAAAAATGAATGTTGAATGTTGAATATTAAAATCGAATGTTGAATGTTAAAATCGAATGTTAAATGTTAAAAATGGATACAAGAAAAAAAATAATTGAATGTTGAAATCGAATGTTAAAAACGAATGTTGAATGTTGAAAACGAATGTTGAATGTTGAAAACGAATGTTGAATGTTAAAAACGAATGTTGAGATTGAAAAACGAATGTTGAGATTGAAAATCGAATTTTGAAAAAGAATGTTGAATGTTGAAAACGAATGTTGAAAGTTGAAAATGGATGCAAGAAAAAAAAAATGAATGTTGAATGTTGAATATTAAAATTGAATGTTGAATGTTAAAATCGAATGTTAAATGTTGAAAATGGATACAAGAAAAAAAATAATTGAATGTTGAAATCGAATGTTAAAAGCGAATGTTGAATGTTGAAAACGAATGTTGAATGTTGAAAACGAATGTTGAATGTTAAAAACGAATGTTGAGATTGAAAAACGAATGTTGAGATTGAAAAACGAATGTTGAGATTGAAAAACGAATGTTGAGATTGAAAAATAATGTTGAATGTTGAAAACGAATGTTGAAAGTTGAAAATGGATGCAAGAAAAAAAAAAAGAAAAAAATTGAATGTTGAATGTTGAATATTGAAATCGAATGTTGAATGTTAAAATCGAATGTTGAATGTTGAAAATACATGTAGATACAAGAAAAAAAAAATATTTGAATGTTGAATGTTGAAATCGAATATTGAATGTTGAAACGAATATTGAATGTTGAAAATGGATGCAAGTAAAAAAAAATGAATGTTGAATATTGAAATCGAATGCTGAGATCGAATGAAAAATGTTGAAAATGGATACAAGAAAAAAAAAAAAATTTGAATGTTGAATGATGAAATAGTGTTGAATGTTGAAAATGGATACAAGAAAAAAAACAATTATTGAATGTTGAATGATGAAATCGTGTTGAATGTGGAAAATGGATACAAGAAAAAAAAAATTGAATGTTGAATGATGAAATCGTGTTGAATGTTGAAAATGGATACAAGAAAAAAAAAATAAAAAAAAAATAGAATGTTGAATGTTTGAATGTTGAAATCGAATATCTAATGTTGAAAATGGATGCAAGAAAAAAAAAACAAAAAAAATTAGAATGTTGAATGTTGAAAACGAATGTTGAAATCGAATATCGAATGTTGAAAATGGATGCAAGAAAAAAAAACAAAAAAAATTAGAATGTTGAATGTTTAAAACGAATGTTGAAATCGAATATCGAATGTTGAAAATGGATGCAAGAAAAAAAAAAACAAAAAAAAAAATTAGAATGTTGAATGTTGAAAACGAATAATGAAAGTTGATAACAAATGTTAAATGTTGAAAACGAATGTTGAATGTTGAGAACGAATGTTGAAAGTCGAAATACGAATGTTGAAAACGAATGTTGAATATTGAAAACGAATGTTGGATGTTAAAAAAGAATGTTGAAAGTTGAAAATCAAATGTTGAAAACGGTCCGCGTGTATTTGCGTCGATTCGTATTTCACTTTAAAATATCAAAAACAAAAAACAAAAAAAGAGAGTGTTTTCATTTTTTTTATTGACTTCTCTAAAACCAATATAAAAAAAAAGATGTGGTATGATTGCCCATGAAACAACTGTCCACAAGACCAAAATGACACAGAAATGAACAACTATGGGTCACCGTACGGCCTTCAACAATGAACAAAGCTCATACCGCATAGTCAGATATAAAAGGCCCCGAAATGACAATGTAAAACAATTCAAACGAGAAAATTAACGGGCTAATATTTATGTACAAAAAAATGAACGAAAAACAAATATGTAACACATAAACAAACGACAATCACTGAATTACAGGCTCCAGACTTGGGACAGGCAAATACATACATAATGTTGCAGGGTTAAACATGTTAGCGGGATCCCAATCCTCATCCTAACGTGAACAGCGGTATAACAGTACAATATAAGAACGCACGAACAACATAAGATGCATGTTTATCAATACCATACAAAAATAACTGCATATACTCTAACTTTTTCTTTTACAGTACTTTGTATACCCCCATCCCTGTTTCACTTGACATTTTGTCAGCTTATTCGTATATGTGCATGTATTCTGACACATAAAATAAATGCAATTCATCAAATGTTTGAATGTTCATTTATACAGTCATGTAATTATAAACATTAAGCTTTTTTAAAAAACAGGAAGATATGTTTACAAGTGTAACACACGGTATTTTGGAACAAGAAATCAATTTTTCTCACACTTTTTAAATTCAAATGAAGTAAAACATTATATGCAAGAGAAATCAATATTGTTGACGCAATAATGACATTCTGTTACACATAATAATAGTGGTGCATTTCTTTTCAGTGGTTCTTAATCAACATTTACGGAAATTTTGGTAAGAAATTAGCCTTAGATTCATATTTTTTTATTAGTTGTTATTGGCTTTGAACAAGCTGTCAGTAACTGCGAGTACTCTCAGATATGTACTTAGTGCCTCTGTTTTTAGGATATACAAGTAAACGGCCACGGCCACTCTGTATATTTGTTAGATGTATTTCTATTTGTATTCAGCCTTTTTCAACTGATTTGTGTTGTTCATTCTTATGTTGTACTGTTAAAACACTGCCTGGTTAGGGAGGGGGTGGTTGGGATCCCGTTGACACGTGTAACCCCGCCACATTCTTTAGGTATGAGCCTGTTCCAAATCAGGAGTAATTCAGTGGTTGTTGTCGTTTGTTGATGTGTTACATATTTGTTTTTCGTTCTTTTTCTTATACATAAATTATACCGTTAGTTTTCTCGTTTGAATTGTTTTGCATTTGTCATTTCGGTGCCTTTTATAGTTGACTATGCAGTATTGGCTTTGCTCATTGTTGAAGGTCTTGCGGTGACGTAAAGTAGTTTCTTTGTCATTTGGTCTATTGTAGAGAGTTGTCTCATTGGCAATCATACCACATCTTCTTTTTTATATATACCAGTAGTGGTTAATATTTACTTGTTTTAGATTAATTAGATAAAGTATTTTCAGATAGATTCACACAGCAAATTGTTTTAATTCCTTGATGTTTCTACTTTTTATGTCAAAGAGATAATAAATCATTAATGCTATATATTTGTGATGTGAACATTATTAGCATGATAAATAAATGTGGCGAGCTCATATATTAAAGGATTTATAAAAATCATCTTATTTGCAATTTTCAGAAATGCAGATGTTTTAGATTAAATTAAATATATATAGAAAATATGAGAACTACTGGTGACATTCGTGTTAAATAGTTATCAAAAGTACCCGGATTATAATTTAATACGCCAGACGCGCGTTTCGTCTACATAAGACTCATCAGTGACGCTCATATAAAAAAAGTTATGAAGCTAATCAAGTACAAAGTTGAAGAGCAAAAAAAGGGATATAACTCTTTATTAGCCGTCAATCATGTTTTACAGATGTATTATATATTTAAAGATCACACGATGGATTTAAAATTATCTAAACAACCAACTACCAACAAACATTAAACCTGCATACAATGTTTGAACAGCATAATGCCGTTCAATAATCTGTTAATACCCAACCTGAACTTGACGTAGACCTTGTATTGAAAAACTTGTGCAATGTTGCACATTTTCGAATCAACTTATTCCGTAGTTGGCTTAAGCGTAGCCCATATAGGACGTATGTTAGAAAACCTATGCACTGTTGCGACTTTACAAAATAGAGTTTTATAGTTGGCCCATAGTAGGCCCATCTTAGCCCAGGGTAATCCCAACGTAATTATAGAAATGCATACATTCAACCAACGGTATTACGTTTACCAAATGCTAACAAACGTATGAATGGATATTTCATCTGAATTTTTAAAAATTTCTTTTAATACTTTATATTGCAATTATCCAAGTTTAAGACGATATATTATTGAATAATTTTTAAAAGTCAGAGTTACATCGATTCAAATTCGGGACATAATTAGTTACATAGTATGCTAGTGACCTTATACGGTAAACATGGACTCACTTAATTCAATATAGCTATAGGGTGAGAGCGAAGCTCGAATTCCTATATGGAATTTACTGACCCCATATAAACCGTATTACGTCACTAACACACTATGTAACAAATAAACTTACCGACTATCTTAACGTGTGAAATTTAAACTAGTGACCTATCAAAATAAGCAAGTCTTCAATACTGTTAGCATTAAGAAACTACTTCCTTTGATCCTACTAAAACAGATGCCAACAATAACAACTTGATAGGTTTAAATATGTTCTATGAATTTATTTTGATCGTAATCATCAATTTCTTCGTCTGTTGAAACCTTTAAGATTTTTTCTCAGTACCGTTTTGTACACGCGAATTAATAAATGGGTTTGTAGATTTTTTTGTGTTCTGTTAAATTGTTCCTTTTAAAACTGTTACACAATGATGACTGATGTACCCATATTTTGACTATTTTATTTATCATGCCTGTTTAGTTCACGCATCATTGTAAATATAACGGAATTTGAAGAGACTGTCATCAAAGGGAGAGGTTTAGCGCTATAAAACCAGGTTTAATCCACCATTTTCTACTTTGAAAATGCCTGTACCAAGACAGGAGTATGACAGTTCTTGTCCATTCGTTTTTTATGTGTTTTGTCATTTGATTTTGCCATGTAATTATGGACTTTCCGATTGGATTTTCCTCTGAGTTCAGTAGTTTTGTGATTTTACTTTTTGTTTTTATAAAGGGACGTAACACCACTACTAACCGTGTATGAAAAAAGCCCCTCCTCCCATCGTACCTAATATGGAATATAAAGGGACTTAACACCACTACTAACCGTGTATAGAATAAGCCCCGCCTCCCTACTAACCTAATATGAATAATACACGGTCTACACGCGGACACTTTAGACCGATCATAATCCTAGAAATGTATAGGAGGTAAGATAATATTAGTTACATAGTGCGCTAGTGACCTAATACGATATATATGGGGTCAGTAAATTCCATATGGGGTGAGAGCGAAGCTCGAATCCCCATATGGAATTTACTGACCCCATATATATCGTATTAGGTCACTAGCACACTATGTAACGAACTTATCTTACCGACTATCATAACATGTAATATTAAGACTAGTGGCCTATAAAAGTGATCAAGTCTTCAATACTGTTAGTATTATGAACCAACTTTCATAGGTCTATTAAAAAACAAATGCCAACAATAACAACTTGTTAGCTTGAAATGTGTTACATGAAATTAAATTTCACCCGTTCGTTCATTATCCATTTAATCTTTAAGGTGTTTTTTCTCTTAGTCACCGCCGTGTTGTTTGTATAAAGGGACACAACTCCACTACTAACCTAATATGAAACCTTACTAACCTAATATGGAATATACACGGTTTCCACGAGGTTGCTCCTAACCAATCATATTCTTAGAAATGTATAGGAGGTAAGATAAAAAGATATACATGCAATGAGATATGCAATGCTAACTTGAAGGAATCCTATTGATCAAGAAAAAGCTTCTTGACAAAAGTAAAGAAAGTTCAAGGTTTGTTAGTATTCATATCCCCTTGGTTTATTAACTCATTGAGAGGGCACTATAGTGGATTGACTAAGCCGACAATTTTTCAACTTTAATGGACCACCCTACCTGCAGGCTAAATTATGACTCTTTGGAAAGAGAAATGTTTATTCTTTAATTTTTGCCTGGTCGTAGATTTGAAATATGTTGCATTTTTTTTAGAATAAGGTCAAAGGTTAGTTAAGTTTTTCACTATTGTCAATTTATTTCACAAGAGGTAGTATAAAGACTCCAAAAATATCTTACTAAACAAGAAATTCATAATGAAATTAATTGTGACCATTTATTTTCAACTTGATTTGAAAAAAATGAAACCACCAAATGCACATTTTAAAAGGAATTCAGACTAGCCACGAAATAGAGGATGGACCAACCGAATCTCAATTAATTTTTTTTTACATCGCATGTACTTCTAAAGATATATATATTTGAATTTTACGGCATTTATAAAAAGAATCGCAGTCAATTCGGTTTTTGCTTTTATGTATATCTATTGCCAGTCAAAAATGTTTCACAAGGCAATTAAATCAAATGGGTTTAATGATGGACTAACGTTTCAGCGTATATTCGTGCTCTATGAACTTTTAATTAAGGTTGGTTGTGCCTTTGCCTTACAAAAGCACACATGAACCCTTAGTGGTTGTATGGGCTATTTTAACAAACAAAGGGCATGACAAATTTCAAAAACCTGCATCAGTCATCGTTTTCATCCTCGTCTTCTTCCAATATTGCTCGGTTAGTAAAATAATTTCTACAACCATCAGACCCTTCACATGAACAACTATTGGTATACGCGGATCTCTGTTGGTTGCATACACAGTTGTTATTGCAAGCTGTTTTTCTTTGTCCGTATACGTATAAACAAGGTCTTGAAGGAAATCTACTGACATAGGTCCCTCAAAGAAAACCGAGAGCTAACCGTTTTTACCCTTTTACCAACCAGAGTCTTTGGAAAGTATGATCACTGGTTTAGCAATATGAGAGTTTATCCAAACTTGCGTTTGAAGCATTGCACGTGGGATTTGCTGTAAAAACGTGTTTTCACATGGAGGAATTTTCACAAGACAGGCATCCTTTGTTGCGACAACCTCCACCCTTAGCTTGTTTAGATCATCATAAAGATACCTGAACTTTCTCTTCGGATCATACAATGTACATCGAAGTACAGCGTTTGTTTCCTTGTCAGTCCTACGATGCCTCTACAACCTTTTAGAATCTTTGATAATAGTTTTATCTGTAGCATATAACTCCAGATACTATTTAAGACTCCATGTTTGTGTCTGATTGAAAACTCACCTGACATAAATACAGATTTTACCGTTTCAGACATTTAACATATCCAATATGTGTCCACCTTGTATAGTTCGTCCGATTGGCAATGAAAAAGCATCCGGCAACGTTACAGCTACCATTTTTAAATGTTAAAGCAGCTACCCATTCCGTTCAGCCCTAATGTTCTGTAACAATATCTCAACTGCACGAAGAAACATATCCGAAAATGCGACGGTTGGTGATAGTTTACAAGATTGTATTCTGAATTCTTCAAACAATGGCAACATATGTTCTTTAAAATTAGAAAAAAAACCTGTGCAATACCTTCAGAGCTTTTGGGTGTTTCAGCAAATGATCTGTGACATACATTTGGCTCAATATTAATTAACGATTTTCGTCTTAACCCCAATTTCTAAATACAGAAATACCATTAGGGACATAGGACATGTCTTGGATTCTGTCTATTTCCAAATTTGCTAAACTAGTCCGATATCTACGTACTTCAGAATAAGATGCACACAAACCATTGAATTTCAATATTTTTTTTAGGCCAAACTCATGGTGTAATTGTAGTGCAAAAGCAAAATGACATGGGGTTAACAGGTTTATGTTTAAAGCAAGTATACTTTCTGTTTTTTGCTAGGACTTTTCGCAGTTTGTCGACAGGAAGTTTAGAAACATTACTACAATCTTTCAATGAGCATCAGAATCACGAGGAATTCCATATCATATTCATTGAACTATTATGCAAAGTTAAAAATCCTCATTAAAGTTAAATTATAAGAAACCTGACTTGGAATGGCTTCGAAACTTTAAAATAGGAAGTTTAAAACATTCTAATTCGGAAAATCATGAAATTATCAATGTAATCTAAATTTACAAATGTTGTAACCACTTCGCCATCTGTATACAATGCAAAATCATATGTCAAAAGACAAAAAAAGTGACAAAATTCAATTTTTTTCCAATCTTGAAATTTAAAAAAAATTTCCAAGTATCTTATTTTTTCTTACCATTTTATAAAAAACTGCACCGCATGAAATATCAACGACCGGTAAAAAAATTCATCTTAAGGTATTGGCTTTGCAAAAAAATCGTTTTTAGACTGCAGGTATGCCGGTCCATTAAAGTCGTAAAATAAGCATTTTTTTTTCTGTCACTTGACTACTAGCTGTCAAATTAATGATCACAGATTTGACTCAAATTTTCATAATGTGATTTATAACAATGTAAAGCATTTATCCAAAATGATAAAAGTCTTAATATGTATCTTCGTTTTAGGTGTATTTATGTCTAAACGCCATCTAATAAACTACCTCCAAAGACCTCTCATGGTCATATATTAGTAAGCAATATAAACACAAATATATATTGAACTTTTGCAAAGAGTTTTTTCTAGGGATGCTTAATTTCATATTATAAATTTAAGATATATTTTAATCATAATTTATACCTGTATTAGACATGTTAGAAGGATTTTGTATGGATCGAATCAGTCAATATAATGATTTACCTTTATTTCATTTTCAATGATGATATTCTTTTCCTTGAGATAACCGAACACGAACGAGCCATGCGTTGTACATCTCTAACTAAAGGGTTTAGTTGAAGTTCACATGAATACAGATCCAATGAGGTCAAATTATTCACTTGCACTTGCAAGTGAATAATTCGTCATCAATGTTTCTCAGCTACATTTGACAAAGATGAACTATAATGTCTTTTTAAAGCAATTATTATTCACTATTTCACTTCCATTAATAATTGAGCAAAAACAAAAACACAGCATACTTTAGCTTTTCATATATCTCGCAGCTAATGCCTCCTAAAAACTTTTGCATACTGAAAATCACTATTATTCTTTAAAATATAAATTTCCTGGATAAAGTTTGTAAGGTAAACTACGTTTTAATAGGTGTTGCTTTCATGTTTTCTAAAGGCTATTATGCAGACTTTGTCAAAACCTCGAAACACAAATCCACAAAAATGGACGTTTTATACAAACGGATATTAGTGCGTTAGGATTACTTGTCACTGCACCTTAACATACTTTAGTTACGGTTGATTGACTTTGAACGTTTTACATTATACTCCGAAAATAACACAAAGACGAGACATACCTCTGTGTCAACTACTTATTTAATTTTTACCTTCGTATTTATAGATAAATTGAGAAGACACACGATTTCTCATCTCCGAAAATAACACAAAGACGAGACATACCTCTGTGTCAACTACTTATTTAACTTTTACCTTCGTATTTATAGATAAATTGAGAAGGCACACGATTTCTCATCTCTGACGATAGAATGGATAAAGGCCAGTACGTAAAACTAACAGTTGCTATTATCATAACAGGGATGTGTTTCCTGATATATTCTGGAGTATTCAATAATATAAATAAAATAAAATGGGACACCATATTGAATAAATTGAAGTGGAACACACGATTGATTGAATTAAAGTTGAATACAGAACCGTTCCATTCATGCACTGGCCTAAATTGTACAAACTTTTTTAAATCCTATTTTTGGAAGAAAACCTACAAATCAGTGGTTTATCTAGGCGATTCATGTATGTATCATTTGTTTATGGCTGTATTGGGAAAAACGAGATCTTGTAAAGTTCGAAAGCAGGCTTTCAGATGTAACCTTATCTCGTATTTGGGTCAACAAAAACGTTCTAACTGGACTAAACCATCTAGTACAGAAGGACCTGTTGGGTATGGATTGGCACACCCTTTTTGTACAGATTGTTCTGGATGTAACAGTGCACTTTCTAATTGCGGAGAAATCAAGATGGAATATATCTCAGTGGAATATGCACGAGATGTCGAAATTCAGTCAACAATCGGTAATACTACGCAAGAAGCCGTTTCTCTATACCTCAATTCAAGCTTTACAAATGTATGTGTGGTTAATTCTGGTATTCATGACATGTTTCTACCAGCCCTAACAGACCAAATTTATGTTAAGAAGGTACAATTCTATGTGCAACATTTGGTTCAAACGTGTCAGAATGTTATTTGGATTTCCACGACAGCAGTTAGAGGTGACAAAAGATATCCACAAAATAATCGCAGAATTCAGCTGTGGAATAGATTTATTAAAGAAATGTTACGTAACAAGTTTCCAAAAGTAGGTTTTATGGATTTATCCCCTATTTCTAATTCCGCCAAAGCGCATAGGGATAATGTTCACTTAACTCCAGCTTTGTATAAATTGTTAGCAAGTTTTTTTACTTAATTTGTATACATAAAATATTGAAATCTTTTTTTTTTTGTATTGTTCGAATGTTTTGTTAGTTTTTATTATATAACATGTATAACATCCCTTTTAATAGCGAATATATGAAATTAAAATGACCCGTTCAAAGCCACAGAAAATGTTATCAATGTTAATAAAAATATCACCTTTTTAACCAGGTTTCTTCATAGATAGATAATTTTGTTCACGTACTGGTGTCCAGATATGATCTATATGTTTCAGTTCGTAGACATATCTTGGAAATGTTACCAGTAAATATACACATGCATAGTGATTAAATTGAAATCTGTGTAAAACCTTAAGTAAAGGAAGGGGGAGTACAGAATTTTTGTGTAAGTTTGAACTCTGAAATGTTCGGGCATATAAACGTTGAAAATATACCACATAGGCCTATATTTTGACCTTTGAAAAAAAAGAAGTTCATAATATGAACTTTCCATTCGAGGATATATTTTTTTCAAAACTTAGGAAAAGTGGTACAGTATTTGCCGTTAAAGGAGTTCCTAAGGGAAATGGCATTGTTGGTATTTACAGAAATGCAATCTTTTATCATGAAGTTAAATCACATGTCTTAGATCTTTTTAAAAGACGTGTGCAATGACGATGTACTCAGGTAAATAACAATTTCGAAACAATTTGAACATAGACTGAAACATGTAACATGTTTGACCCAGCAGTATTCCGTATGTACGTGTCTGTCCTAAACCAGGAGCATGTAATTATGTAGTTGTCGTTTGTTGCCTTGTACATGTTGTTTTCGATCATTTTTTTGTACATTAACCCCTTCCCATTCATGCATTTTTAAGCAAAATTTACACTTTTAAAGGTGTTCTTAAATATCACATAATTTATAATAAAGCATATCTTTTTGTATCCATCTATCTCAGAACAGATATGGTGGGGCTACAAAATGAACATATTAGATAAATGATACCATAGCAACAGATCACGTGACACGTCTCTAAGTATTGAAATTTCCCGCTTTTTCTTGTCATTTTATGGAAATTTTGAATTTCGTGATAATTTCTGAATATGTTTGAAATTAAAATAGATATAAATCTTACCCGTTAAAGTAAGCTTGGAAAGTCAGCTTTTCAAATCATGTCAAAGTTAATGATTATTTTCATAAATAATGTATTTTTTTTTGTTGCTAAGCAACATTCCAATTTAAAAAAAAACCTGATTCCATCGTATTTTCTTCATTTTCCAGATTTTTGAGAGTTGTTAAGATGAACATTCATCAAGTACTTACTAAATATGGGATAAACAATATAAAAAATACAGAAAATATTTCACTCTGTCAAATGGTTCCCATAGCAACGGTAGTCAAATGGGAAAAAAATACGAAAAAATTGCCATACATTAAAGGATTTCGGGATTTTGATAATAATAATTATATATTAACATACGCAAACGAAGTTTAATAGAATCAGATACAAACTTTAAAGTGTAATACAAAATAATACCAGTTGTTATGGCAACAGTCTTCTAAAAATGTTGTAAAATCTCTCATATTGATAACTGAACCTTAGTTCAAAGGTGAATAACTTTATGGAAATAACTGTTGATTTCAACTGGAGTACTACCTGTATGGATTATCAACACTTGCAAGTGGACAAGAAAACTGCTTTAATTCATATACATTGTACATGTATAAATTAACAAATGAACAAAAAGTATCAATTAACAACTGGTTAGTCACTAATGAGGAAACAGCCACATGCACAGTATCCAAATAACCGGAATCAAGTTTCAAGTTTTCTTTTTTTTAATTTTCCATTTTGAGAGACATAGTTTTGAATATTTACTTCTGTATGCCAATTGTAAATACAGTTTCTTGTTGCTGAACAATAAAGTGGACATTACAAGTATTACAAACTGAAAATACTTTGTGGCTAGGTGACGGTAAACCATCCATACTGGCTTTTGCATTACAGTAAACGCAATCCTTTCTGATACTTAGAAAAGATGGCATATGTTTGGCGACAATGTTTTCAACAGAAGGTCTCCCGATATTCATTAGCTCAGATGTTATCGACTCTCTAAACTCTAGTTGACCAAACCTAGAATCAAATGTTGTGTTTTCAAACTGGGCAGGATACTTTCCTATAAACTCCTGAAAAACTATATAGGAGTTTACTACCATAATGTCAAAGCAGTGAAAATTAATACCTTCCACCAATGGCTTTAGGTTCTAATATAAGATGAATACTTGTTTAAATATTGGTTAGACAAGTCCACTCCGCCTATATTAACATTGTAATCATGAATAACTTGTGGCTCTTTTACATTCTGCCCTTTCCATGCACTACGGTTGGAAATAGTTCTAAAACAGGACGTTACATCAGAACCTTTGTGCAAAGGGGACATAAGAGTAACCGTCTTACAATCCTTCCATTGAATAAAAACAAATGAATCTTCCTTATGCCATCTAAAATCACCTCTGGACACAAGTTTACTCCAGTCTACACTTTGTTTGAAAACTAGAGGCATTGCTGTGCTATTAGATCTGATAGCTCCAATTAAATACACTTTGTTTGTAAGTAGGTCATTTGCTAAACGTAATGTTGTGTAAAAAGAATCAACATATAGCCTGAATCCTTGTCCATATAACTTTTCACACAAAGTGATAACAACTATGAATGCTAAGCCCTTTGATTTGTCAACTATGTTTGTTCTCTTTTTACCCAAGTACACGAAGAAATTCCATGTATACCCAGAAACAGAACATGCCAGAACCCATAATTTTATCCCAAATCTTATTGGTTTGTCTTTGATAAACTGCCGAATGGCAGAATATTTATGTTTAGAAGTAACCATCCTTTCATCTGCAGAAATATCTTTGTGTGGAAAATATAAACTTTGTGATATTTCCTTTACATGGTCCAGCAAATACCTCATTCTTGTTAACTTGTCACCTGTAAAAACAGACAGACATGTACACCTTACAATGATTCCGTACACGAGAACTGAAACCATATTGCTTACAGTATAGAAGAAACCTAACACAAGAACAAAACTTGTTTACTGAACCATGAAAATGAGGTCAATGTCGCATTAAACCTGACAATAGGACAATCAACATGTATACCAAACAATCATTCCATTTACCAAATATAGTTCACCTATAGCTAATAGTGTCTGAGAGATACAGAATTGACCAACTGAACTAAGATCCATTAAATAAAAATATCTTGAAATATTAAGCCTTTTACAGAAAGTTTGCAATGTTTCTTCTGCTGCCAGATCATTTTCCAGATATATTGCATTCAGAACAAAACACATGCTTTGGATAATTAGCTAACAATTTAATAAGAATAACAATTCACAAAATGCAGTGATGTAATATGATAAAACATATATCTTTAACATGTTTAATGAATAATTCTTTCTTTTAAATTCAAGTAAGCAGTTTAGTTATTCTATGTTCTTAATCATTATCCATTATAGACATAAGCTTTTTAAGGACCCAGATAAACTGGTTAGCAATGTAAAATATAACATTTCACAATCGTCCAGCGATGTGTTCTCCAGTCAATCATCATAATACGTTGATTTTACATCTTACTGAAAATAGAAAAAAAACAGAGAGGACAACAAAAGTACAGAATCGATTATATTCTACAATACTACATATAAATTTGTAATAAAAGAATACATGTATATATATTGAATAAATGTTTTAATTTTTTTTTTTTTTTTTTTAAATTATTTCAGCAAAACATAAGTTTGAATCCCACATGAATGTAATTCATAGATTCTAATATAAGTTTTTCATTAACAATATAGTTTTGGAGATTCAATATTTTTCCTGCATTTATTCAACACCTATTTCTAATTTTTGATGTTGTTATTAACAGTTAAAAAAGCTTTCATCTCAAACTTAATAATTCTTAAAAGTTTTATTGTTGAAGGAGAATAAACACATTGTAGGTAATCATTTTCTTCATGTAATTGATTTTTGTACATAAATAAGGCCGTAAGTTATCTTGTTTGAATTATTTTACATTGTCATTTCAGGGCCTTTTATTGATGACTATGCGGTATATGTTTTTGTCATTGTTGAAGGTTGTACAGTGACCTATAGTTGTTTTAAATCTGTGTCATTTTGGTCTCTTGTAGAGAGTTGTTGCAATCATACCACAACTTTTTTATATTTCAGTGGAAGAATGAAAGTTAGTAGCAAAAGACATATCTATTCTTTTAATAAGACATGTCCCCTATCCATTATAATATTGATACAAAATTTATCTTTTTGAAAAATCATGGCCAAATGTAAAATTTTAAATAATGTCATTAAGCATAATAATGAAAAACTACATAGCTTGCAACTGTATTTCTTGTTTACAACATTAAGCAATCAATATATGTAATTCTTTTTCAAATATTGATTATATTCATTTTAATAAAATACTTCACCTTTATCAACTTCAGCTGGAGACGTCACTTGAATAAATGATAGTATTGCAAGGAATCTTTTCTTTGACATAACATCTCGAACTGTCAGCTCTTGTATAACACATCAGTTGACCAATATTTATCAACTGTGGACAGGTTTATATCTGCCATGTAAATAACAATACCAAGAAATGTGTAAAAGATAACATTAGATAAAAAAGAAATCTTATATAATACTCTATTTTCACTTTTCAAAATAAAGAATGCCCTTCTATTATATTTTTAGTGTATATAAAATGTTATAATGAATATATATATATTAAAACCATATACCAATTATACAACAACCCAAAAGTTTATTTAAACATCAACAACAGTCGACAGGTTTCTTAAAGGTGCCATATTTTTTCTCACTTATATTAAGTCTTACCGTAGTAACTCATTTACTGTGAGTAATTCCCAGTCTCCATTAGATGTGTTTGAAGTGCACTTTCCTGCAATAATTAAAGTTCTTGCCTGGTTATTTGTGGCTATACAAATCGGAGTAAGAAGTTCAACTGTACAAAAGAGTTTTAAGAAATCTGCTGGTGATTTAAGTCCTTGTAGTTGTTTCCTACCAATATAAAATAGTAATATTTAAAACAAAGCATATACTGAGAAAATATTACAGACAAGCCAACATAAGACAAATTAATTTCTTTTAATAAATTTCTTGTAACAATTCTAAGACATTTCAATATACTTCTTTAATTCATTAAAATACAGGGTTTCTAACTCTAAAAAATCATAAAAGGGAAAGTTTAACCAATATTTATAGTGATAGTGAATATTTTCACATTTTTTATGATTGGAAAAGGGGCTTTTCAAATGGAAATGGAGATGGAAATATTTCTTAAATGAATAGTGAAGAATAGATAACAGAAATATCCATTTAAAGTAAGAATTCATACAACATATTCATTTACCTAGTGAAGTTAGCAAATTTAAAACCTGGGGGTTTTTCTGTTTTGAATGCATTTGTTCTTAAGTCTGGAGCTGAATCATCTAAGGTGTTTTCATCTTTCCAATAAACACTCTTGGCAAGTGTGTCACCATATAAACTCTGAGAACTGTCTTGTGATGAACTAGAAAATACTAACATTTATAAGAAACAAAATCCAACTGCTAATTATATTTATAATAAGTTAATGTATAATATATAGAATATTTTACCAGATTAACAGATATTTGCAAATACAAATTTTCCAATAGCATACTTTCATGATCATAAGTTTATTATCTACTGTGAATGACCACTGGACATTCTGAATATACATGTACACCTATAGATCTACAAATGTATTGTGTAGAACAGTAAGATGAATACTGTACACTTATTTTGTATTTTTTTTTGTTGGACTGCTGGCTAACTGATTTACAAACCACATGCACATCTGCTTTCATCCAAAAGAAGTTTAAAATATTGATGTCTGTTGCAAATATTGCTTCAAATGCTATTCTGCATGATTTTTATAAATAATGCAAAACCAATCTTTTGAAATAGTCCAAGACAGATTTCATAAATGTAATTTAAGCCTGCAGCATATGCAATAATATTACATGTTTACCCCATTTTTGTTTATCTGTTTGTATTTTGACTCCAGGCTGACCAACATTTCTTATGTTCTGTTTTGTTGTTGTTATTTGTGTGTACCAATGTACATTTTTTCTACACTTTCAATCCTTTATTGAATTAAACATTATTAATAAATACTGATTATTTTTTCAAACAATGGTCAATGCTGATTTAAATATAAAGGAGATGTGGTATGATTGTCTATGAGAAAACAATTATTATTTAGCCGAATACAGGCTCCTGATTTTGGACAGACACTTTTAGAATATGCAGGGGTAAAATATTTTTTTGGCACTCAACTTTGCTCTGACATGAGTATCAGAACAAAATATAAAATCATGAAAAAGTATAATTCAACTAGATCTAGTTGCTTTTATTTCACAATATTTTATTTCAAGCCTAATACTTCATGTTAACCAAAGCTGTGTGACTAAATTGCTAAGGGGTTAATATGGGGATGAAGTCCCCTATTACAGTAGAAAATTCAATAAAAAAAAAAAAATCGGGAAAATTTCAAATTTCATTGTACTAATGAATTCAAAATCGTTCAAAAAAAATTTTGTCGCGTTTTTGAATTTGCGGATGTGCGCAGAAATCTACTTCCATTTCCGGTCTTGTATGCATGAGACTTTGAATAAAATGTATATTTATCAGTCAAAGAAAGGAACTCAATAAAAATTCCTTTTTTTAAAATTGTTTGTTATAAAAAAAGACGTTACCTAATGACAGCGTTTCTTTGTTTACATAGAATATGACGTCATAACTTAAATAACGTCACAACTAAATCCCTAACAACAGAACCAAGATCGGAAACGTTACGGTATTTCCGTTTCTCTTTTTAACATGTTTGATTTAAAAAAAAAAAATCATACAAACTTCGTCCCCATTCACAGGTAATGCCTGCCTCATATTAAGAATTGAGTATGATAAATATGATACTCCACAAAATACATGTACCAGATAATATTTAGGTACAAATTTGAACTTGTTATTGCTGAAGAAGGAACTTCCATTTGTCACTATTGAAAGCAGAAGACTTTGCGTTCATGGTGTTAATTTGGAACTTACAAAACTTCTTGTTCTGTTGTGTATGACTCAGTATCGTCAACGATGTCTCCATCCTGAAGTAACAAATCCAATTAATCCTCTTCGTCTGATGAAATTAAATCGGTATCCATTTGTCCTTGATTTTAACACTGAGGTCATGAACCGTAAAATCAAAACCTTACAATAAACCCGATATCGGAATGTATCCGGGTGACCGATAAAAAATTTAATTATATACGAAATTCGAAGAAGTAAAGAATTAATTGATTACTTCTCCAAAAAAACTAGATTAAAGCAGGTGCGAGCATAAATGACCCTTAAAAGAAATGATTTACTATCGTCATAAAAATACTCCAAAGTTTTTCACTCATTTTTGACGGCGATCATCAAAAAATAAATAAATTTGGTGTTTTTACTGTCTTCTGATTGGTTAAAATTATTAGTTTTATTTTCAATGTTGTCAATTTTGATGGCGACACGCCCACTCTGACGTTGTGTATTCATACGCCAACATGGATGTACGTTGTTATTGTTAATATAAATAATATAAAAAGTTCTTTTAGCCTTATTTTTGATAGAAATTTATTTATAATGAATGGCAATAATTTATTTTGATTTTATTGAACCATAAAACTAATTTTTGACTCTTTAAATTTTACATAATCCGCTTCGCGGATTATTCAATGTGAAGAGTCAAAAATTAGTTTTATGGTTCAATGAATTCAAAATAGATAATAGCCATTTATTAAGTAAAGACTGGTAACTTTTGAAGTCCCCGGCCGATTTTAATAAACTTTTTCAGATTTGGAAGCCTTAAAGTCCCAAGTTTATTCGTGTATAATCCTATTTCATAGTTTAAGTATTGATGTTTTTTTTCCTTCGTAAAAATTATGAATTTCTCAAATTTCTCTTGGTTAAATCGTAAACAAGTACTTTATTATGGACAAACAACTATGCTTAATGGCGTTTCCCCCGCATAAAATATACATCTTTGTCAAACAAAATGTCGAAATAATTAGCCTGTAATTTTGTATAGCCAAAATATTTCACACAGTGAAGTTTCGACAGTTTAGTTTCGACATTGACAAAACGGGAAATCCCCGTAAATTTCGACGTAAAATTAATTGTCAAGTGCAGGTTCATCTCTCTGAGAAATTTGTTGTTAAACATCCACGATATTATACCAGATGAAAGCTTTATTTCTTTGCTTTAATTTCATCTAAGTATTATGTTTATACTCTCAAAAATAAAATTTTCTTTGACAGTGTCCACATAAATGGACAATTGGTAATGCTTAATCATTTTGAACATTTGCTCTATTTAAAAGAGTTTACTAAAACATTTACAAAACTTGCATTTTATTCCTATGCTCTATTTTTTGCCATAACGGCCATCTTGGGTGGCAAGTATTTTTAAACAAGCTATCCCAAGATGATTATGGCAAAGTTTGGTTAATTTGGTCCAGTAGTTTCAGAGAAGATGATTTTTGTAATAGTTTACGGACGACAGACGAGTGATTAGCTCACTTGGAAATGTGTGCTAGTTGAGCTAAAAATGAAGTTCCTTTAATAGAGAGACGAAAGAACGCAAACAGATATTTAAACGCATTAGTCGAAATGATGTAATGGATGAGAGTTGGAAAGTCTCTCTTTAATAGTTTAAAATTAGTATTTTCTTAATCAAATATTTTTTTTATGTATAATTTGACCTACACTTGCTAAAATATCAAGTATCTTTACTAATTAAACTACAAAAGTATTCAAATTTAAAGTCACTCTATATATTTGATGAATATCGTTTCTTCAATACCATATATTTCATTATTTTTTAGAAAGTTTTTATTTAACACTTGCCATGATCAGGAGTTGCTCCGGTAGGAAGTAGTTCACTCTATAAGTGTCTATATGAGCCGGCAATGTAACACTGTAACACTGCCACCCTCCTCTTAGATACAGCTCGCAGGAATCTATCGTTTCAATTCGAGTTAGTTTTCAATAATATTGGGATTATTTTGGTATGATATACTAAATTCTAACACTCAACGCGAAGTATACAGTTCATTTTCATTTCATCTTTGCTTTTAAATTACTATTCTTATTTCCAATTTCATATGACTTGTATTCATTTTCCTTTTGTTTCCTTTTGCGAAAAAGTACTATTTTATTACGTTTCGTTTTTTAACATAACATTTGAAATACTTTTCTTTTTTTATTTCATTTGACTTTGTTTTACTTGAAAGCTGTACATTTGTAAATAAATTGTTTGAGTTCTATCTAATATATTTCTCTAATCTGCCAAACACTGATATCATATTTCAGACCACTACAAAATATAAAAACCTAAAGACTGGGCAACATGAACATAAAAAAACGGACGAGGAGAACCCGTCTTGGTGCTCATGCGAATACAAATTATGTTTTTGCACTAAATGATAATAATTACGATGAAATAAAACACGTGGAAATAAAAAGAAAATAAATTGCAAGCGGTATGTAATAAGGCATGATTAGTTGATACTAAGACATTTCGAGTATATAAATTGTTGTGCAACGTGTCTTTTTTTCGTCTGCTTTATCTATTGAGATGATCTTTTTTTAACTGATTCTACGTTCTTTTAAGTTACTTTTATAATCATGTAAATCGAAATGAGAAAACTGTGATTGAGGGCTCAATTTACTAAACCTACTAACTGTCCATGTGTTTTTTTAAAGTCAGAAACCTAGACAGTTTTTTTAATGAATTACATTGTTAAATGTTCCCTTTTCAGAATTTTGTAAATCTTTCATAGTATCTGCTCTTATTCCGTACGGCAATAGAATAGTAAAATTCATATAAAGTTTCTATATATATTTACCTTACCTTCTATAGATTTATGGGGGGAAAGGGGGGGGGGGGTATACATCTTTTCAAAGATTGACTGTTGACAATCTGCAGATATAAGATGACTACGACACGTTATTAATTTTATGCGTCCGAAGCGGTTTTCTGCATTTACCTTCATAATGAACGCTCAAAGCCGTCTATTAGAAAACCAATTACGTATAAGAACGCCAGAAGAGAGGTGTAAGATAACAATGGGACATTCATACTCATAAGTGGGAAACAAACTGACAACGCCATGGTCAAAAAAAGAAAAATACCAACAGTACAAAAAAAAAACACAACACAGAAAGCTAAAGATTGAAAAACACGAACACCACCAAATCCACGTGTGATCTCAAGTGCTCCAGAAAGGTCAGCAGATCCTGCTTCACATGTGGCACCCGTCGTGTAGATGTTCAATACAATTAGATATGTGACAGTTAGCTTTTGGTTTCAATTTTTTGTGGAACAGTCCTCTATTTTTATGTTTATATATTTTTTTTATAAACAATACAAAATAAGTAGGATTGTAGCGAGAAATCAATTTAAACGGGGACCTTTATTCTTAACTTTTATCGAGATATCTTCTATTGATATAAGTATAAGACAGACGACACAAAGGTGAACAACCTGATTAAATTTCTTAACAAGTTTACGATCAGTTAATAATTTACATTTCATTATGAACTATCATTTGTTTTTTGTTGCTATCTTTCATATTTCCTTTCAAGGTTTTTTTGTAAGTAATTTTTGTGTATTTGTGTGGTGTTTTTTTAAATCTTTTTTTAAATATATATAGACATATGTATACTTCGTTGTATACAAGTTTAATTGTTAAAAATAAAGCATAAGGCGTTCAATTATAAAAAAAAGGTATATGTGTAGGACTCTAAAGTGCGATGGTACTCTAAAGTGCGATGGTCACACTAAAGTGCGATGGTCTACGCTAAAGTACGATGGTGTCTCACGCTAAAGTACGATGGTTGTTTGTTCGCTAAAGTGCGATGGACCAAAAGGGTAAGATTCGAGGGATTAAAACATCGAGGTTAAAAATAGTCTTTTTAATACTATTGTTTGACTGTTTGTCTTTTTTGTTTTTTAACCATGCAGTTATCAGTTTATTTTTGATTTTTGAGTTTAAATGTCCCCTTGTTGTCTTTCGTCTCTATTTTATACTTAACACAAGGATAGTTGAAAAATAAATTGGCCCAGTTTTATTTCGCTATGTGCTAAACGTCGATGATAGTCCTTTGATATCTTACCTCTCTCTTTGCCACGTGTAAAGTATGGTCTGCTTTCCTTTATGGAACATATAAAATCACTCACTGAAATTGGAGATTTTTTTGGGTCAATTTCTGGATTTCTATTTAGTGTTTTGTAGACCAATGGTTTTCTTTCACCAATTGTACAGTTCAGTTTTGATTTATGATTTCTGTTGATTCCTTTCGGAGTTTTAAGGTCCTTAATGCTCTCCAACTTTGATATCTTATTTTTCTTTGTAGCATGTAGACTATGATCTATGTTTTTTATACGGATCAAAACGATCACCCATTAAAACGGGAGTTTATACTGATCAGTTTCAAGTAAAGTGTCTTGTAGACCAATTGATTTTTCGTTCGTCCGTCTGTTCTTCCGGCCTCAGGTTAAAGTTTTTGGTCAAGGTAGTTTTTGATGAAGTTAAAGTCCAATCAACTTGAAACTTGTACAAACGTTCCCGATGATATGATCTTTCTAATTTTAATGTTTTGACCCCAATTTCACGGTCCACTGAACATAGAAAATGATAGTGCGAAGTTCAGGTTAAAGTTTTGGTTAAATTTTTTGGTCAAGGTAGTTTTTGATGAAGTTGAAGTCACATCAACTTGAAACTTAGTACACATGTTCCCTATGATATAATCTTTCTAATTTTAACTCCAAATTAAAGTTTTGATCCCAATTTCACGGTCCACTGAACATGGAAAATGATAGTGCGAGTGGGCATCCGTGTACTATGGACACATTCTTGTTAAATCATAAGTTTTCTCGTTTTCAGAGAAAAATGCGTAAAATTTCCTTCTAAAAAACTGCCAACTGAGTTTGAGAGTTTTACACGGGGATGGTATTATATTTATGTATTCATCATTCCGATGATCCTTGATGATATTTGCATTTAAAATATTTACGAAAAAAGCCGGAAATTTAACTAAATAACTTTGTTTTGGGATTTTAAGGTGACTAACCAAAACCGTTAATTTAGTGGTAACCCATAAAAGTCTAAAATACAAATATGACCAAAGAAACTTTTAACGACCAGACGGAAATTAAGATATAGATATTATTCTATCATTTAAACAATTTGCAGCCGTGTGTTATTCCGGAACATTAAACTCGTTATCAAAACGTCTTGTCCGAGGTCAGCTGCAGTACTAATAAGCTTATCTGACATCCGCATCATTTTTTGAAAAGATTTGTTTTCTGACATATTTGGAATAAGGTATTGATATTTTTTTTGTAATTGGCACAAACGTTTCATTTTGATATCTAAACTTATTTGTCTATTGTTTTCAAATGACGCACACTTCATACATATGCATTTTCGGAATAATGTACAGAACCAGGCATTATCATTTATATTCACGATCCACTATATATATAATGTCCTTCCACTTAATACCAGTATTTCAAATGTGATGACTTTATTGAACGCATTTATCAATTCCAACTTTATATAGAGGATAGTGTTCAGTCCGTCTCAAATCTTAACTCAAATCAATTTTAAATACACAATTAATATCGGTTTGAAACAATACGACAGCATTGGGACGATACTGATCAAAAGTTATTTCTTAATAACAATTGTACATTTTTGAAGAAATCATTTGTTCAACTGTGTTATTAGAAATATACATGCAAATAAACGACATTCTATGTACCTTAAACATTTAGTTTTGACTTAGGTATAAAACAATTTGTCCATAATGGTATTGACAATTAAATTATTTTTGTTTTGATGAGAGACCCTTTTTTGAAGCTTGAAAGATATGAAAATTAGCGTTTTTGTGCTCATTGATTTAGTCAATCTATATTAAAGATCAGTGCAGAAATAATCGAACACTATTCCTTTGGGTTACATTTTTATATAATATCGCCACATTAAATTGTCATTAATTTACCAGCAAACCACAAAACACTAGTGACAGCTCTTCCTATACTTCGTTTGAAACAAACACATGGATCAAACAATATATTTGGTTTGTTCAATAAATCAAAATATTTAAATGAAATCAAGCAGAGACAACTTAATTATATTCATAAAAAAATCAATCAGAAAACACAAACACAACAACAAGGATACAAAATTAACTCATACAGTATCAGAAAAAGATTGTTTCAATATAACTGTCTAACTTGAAGTGTATTTTCACACTTCGAAAATGGCGATGTTTCAACTCTGGATTGTTAGGTTATCGGTTAGCGGTTATACTGTATGATAGTTGGATGATATAATTGATGTAAAACAAGTTTTCTTTGTTTTTTAAATCCCCTGGGGAAAAACTTAAGTATTTAGGCGATATTAAGACCATGTTCATGATGTTAAAATTTCCCAAAATATACTTATTTTTCACATTTACAGTTTTCGAGTACATTATTCTGCTCTTGTCACATGAGAGTTCAATACAGAAATATTGTCTTTTCTTGAATATAACAATATAAAAAGTCTGTATGTGCAGGTTACAAAAGATAAAGATAAATATTCTGATAAAATGCAACGTATGTATCTTTTAAAATCTTTATATATAATTTTCAGAAAAAGTCAACCTGATTTTTGAACATGTAATCCAGTCTTCTCGGGCTATTCACTTTCAGAGCTTACATTGTGATGATAAAATTGAGAAAGGAAATGGGGAATGTGTCAAAGCGACAACAACCCGATCATAGAGCAGATAACAGCCGAAGGCCACCAGTGAATCAGTTTGAAATTGCTTAGTAACGTTAATTTCAAAAGTGAAAATCTTTGCTGCATATCAATTTCTTTAGAAATGCTTTTCAGACTTTCTCTTCTTGTGCTGCATATATACTAGTATATATAAATATAGATAACTAACAGATTCCAGAAAGGTAAACAGCCATTAAAACAAATTGAAGTTTGAAATCCAGGAATTCATTCGCATAGCAAGATTTTAAACAAGTTTTACACCAAGCTCCTTAAGACTGCTGCATTAGTCGTTTACTACATACAGAGGAAACGATAACAGTAAATGGACGTTTGTTTTTCTCTCAACTAATTTTTGTTTCACAGGACGTTTTCCCGTGAAATGGATAGTGATCTTGCTGGAACTATCTATTTTTCAGTGTTTTCAGGGGAGGTTATTTTATGTCACTAGATTTCCCACTATATTCGGTACAAACTACCTGCTATACACAGATGCCATTTTAAATTTGAAGACTGTGAGGAAAAATATTAAAGATGTCAAGCGAGTGGTGCTGAGGTACTGTGACAACGCATAATGCTCTATTGGAAAAGATAGAACATGACCTTTTCTCTTGTTGGTTTTACTTTTCGTGTTTTCTGGTTTATATAATTATTTCTTTCAGTGTTTCTTTTCACACAGAAACAAGGAATAGAAATGAGACAAACATTTTATTTTGGTAAATAAAGACAAAATATTATTGACCGAGCGGTCTCCCAACTAGATTTTAACCACGGGAAATTACACGGAGTACGCATCTATTTAATTGAATCAAAAACTTAAACCTTTAAATCAAAATTAATCTAATCAAAGGTCATGGCCAAATGTTGTTGATTCGTATTATTTTCCAAATATTATCCTTTAAAAGAAATATCGATTTTATGGTATATAAATAGCACCAATTTAGAACTTAGTTTTTACGCATGCTCGTCATTTTATCACCTTGTTTACCAGTTATGTTCACAGTTTAGATACTTTAAGGACACAGTAAGGTATTTACAGCAAGGTTAGAAATAAGCTTATTTTCATGAATGGAATATTTACTAAATACTTTTTTCTGGTGAGTTGTAGGTTTTCTTCGTTTAATCATATAAAAGTAGAAATAAGACATCACTGACAGATATCTTTATTAATTATTTTTATGTTTGAAATAAACGCTTATTCGGCAAAAGTTGCTTATATATACTCAATTTTCTTAATGTAATTGAATAACAGAAGTCATGGTAACAAATAAATCACATGGGGATCCAAGGATCCGAACGGTAATACTGACAGTGTAAATGTATTCTGATATACATTCATCACCCCATGAATAATTCGCAGCAATGCAGCGTAGATATATTTGTTAAGCCTTAAGTATCACTAACGATGAATTGATTGTCAAAATGCACATCTAATGTTATTGAACCCCTTAGGTAGATATTTCTGAATTGGACAGTTACTCTGCTGTAATATTAAACGCCCCGACGATCTATATTCGGTTTAAAAGCTTAAAATAACTTGTTAATGCACTGTATTACGCAACAAAAACAACGGTATTGAATTATAAATCTTCATATAGCTTTGATATTGGAAATAAGCAATGATTGTCTGGAAACTGGTAATTTATGGTGACATTATAAAATCTCAATCTAAGTGCTATTTGGTTTCTAATTGAGAGTGACAATCATACCACATCTTCTTACGTATTTATATCAAATGTATGCAATAAGTTACCAAAGGTACCAGGCTTATAATCTGATACGCCAGACGCGCGTTTCGTCTGCACAAGACTCATCAGTGACGTATTTGAATTTTTTTTCTGGTACAGTACAGTTTTTCCTAAATTATATATTTATTAAGCCTTTCGCATCAATAAGATCATTGATTGTCAAAATTGTCATTTAACGTTATTGTACCCCGTAGGTCGTTAATATAATACGAAACGTCCAGACGCTATGTATTCGGTATAAGCATGATAATACAAAGAGGTTGTAAGTTGGGGATATTTAACGACCTACATATATCTGGGATGATGGAAAAAGATATAACATTGACATTTTCTGTTATCAAAACAAAATAAGTATTTCTATCTGTCCAATTTCTCAACAAAATGAAAAAGTGTGTAAAGAATTTCATTGAAACACCTCTCAATTACAGATTAAATGACGAAATACCTAGCAGTTATAGGTCACGAAATGTCCGCCATCAATTATCTATCAAAGATCCAAAAGTGAAAGAAACTATCTGCCTGATTTATGTACAAAACAGTAAAAGAAACACAAATGTTATGTTATGCAAAAAATGCCTCCATAACGGGGTCTTAACATTGGACAGGGACACACAAAATGTGGCGGGGTTATCCATGTTAGTTGGCACCAACTCTCACCAAAACAGTGGTATTATAATACAATTTAGAACAAATTATACAAATCAGTGGAAAACTGAAAAGATCGATACAAAGCACAAAAAACAAATAAAAACCCACACAATACACGTAGAATAGACATACGATACGAGTACTCGCAAAGCAACTAAAAACTAAAACACACGCATGTGGTTAGGACTTAATTATCAATAAGTATACATTCAATATCAAATGCAAATATGCTAAACAAATTTCAACATGAATTGATTAAACTTGTTTTTTTTTTGCGAGTTAAAGACACTAAAAACAGAGCAAGCCATTATGCTTCTGTATGCCCCTTTTCTTGCCGACTTTATTATTATGACTTCATACAGGAACTTCTTAGGAACAAAGAAAAAAAGTTCGCAATATCCTTTAACTTTACGTTCCGCTATATAATTAATGTTCTCTCACTAAATAATACAAATTTTGGTGACTATGTTGAACGAATGAAATTGACTCTCCCTCTGGTATCTTTCGTCCCTCTATTTTAGACATACTGAAGTTCAAATTCAATATTGAGTAGTGAAATTTTGCTATTTAGAAATTCTAAAACTAGACACAAAATATTTTCTGTCTAAAAATGGTTCATTAATTACTAAAAACCCATTTGTTATGAATATTTGGTATAAATTTAGTTTTTCAAACAGTTATTGTTCATGTGAGTTTCTCTGCAAATCGACTATTAAGCAAGGTATACAGAAATATGCTATTTATGTATGCCAAATTATTTACAATATACAATGCATTGTAGAGTTATAATCATCAAATAAAATGATATAAGGCATCGATATTCAACCGGCAAGCTTTTAAAGGTTAACTTTGAAAAAGCGACAAATACATGAAATGATGAAGTGTATCATAACTTTACGCTAATCTATACATAACAAGGTGTAAACAAAAATTGTTTGCGGTATCCAATATGGACTATTAGTTTGCTTATCAATTGCAAGTACATGTATATTGCTAAAAAACTGCAGGCAATACAAATAAAACACAGTGGTAGAACAACTGGTTTAACTATTTTATCTAGATTTTATATGTAACATTCATTTGAATATTAAACGGTCTTTGTAGAAATGAAGAACTGTAAGTAATAGATTTTTATTGTTCAATTGTTTAGCATGGAATCCGATGAATACCAAGACCAAGGCTGGACAGAGCAGATGACGAAAAAAAGAAAGCGCAACTTAGAGAAAAAGAAATTGATGAAAAAAGTTGAAGAATTACAAAATGAGGTGAAACATTTAGATCGAAGTGGATCAGCTAATGTGAATGAAAATGATGATGGACTTAAGCAAATGAATAGTGAGTTAACAAAAATACAGAGGAATTTTATATCATATAAAAACTTAACGTATATAAATCTTTGCCTGGTAATTCTTTTGAGATCTGCTTAAAACTACTATAAAAAGAGGGTAACTAAAATATATAATTGTAAATTAAATCGAATGAAAAATAATGATAAATACCGACTTGCAAATTCAGAAATATAAAATGGCACTATGATACTAAAATATCGACAACATTGTATTTTATTTGTTTAAATCATAGCATATCATATCATACGCGTAGTGTTGAACAGATTAAGCTGTTGAAAGATTTTCTTCCTTCATGAAAATCATATTTTGATATTGTTCCTGACTTTATATTCTTACAATGTCATTCTTTGTAGATGACACTGATTTTATAGAAAAAGATGCCGATACAAACCGTCGACCAAGGTGAATATTTTCAAAACTTAAGATTATGTCTTACACATATAAATATCATAGTCAAATAGTTAAATATATCTATCAGTCTGCAAAATATCGATTTTTTTCAAATGTACAGGTTGTAAAATACCTAATTTTAGAAGAAGAACTAACACTCATATACACATATCTATATATTTCTCTCAATTATTCAAAATGACTTTTAAAATAATTTTATATAAACCTGGCATATACATTGAGTTTAGCAAGACCCTCTCCTCTATGAAACAGCTTCAACACATGAAATGTCTAACGTATATAATTTGTAGGAGTTTCAAACCGGCAACGTCGTTAGATGACAAAATCAAGCTATTACAAGTGATGTTTGAGTCAGTAGAAGAAATGCTGACATCTCCCGATTATGACAAAGATCTTCAAAGTGATTTAACTGCAGCATGTCCGAACTACATGACTGTTTTCTTAACAGCAAAACGAGATTTATTGACAAAAGATTTCGGAATTGTCGTGACAGGTCAGTCAATAACATGTCTTTAATGTTTATCCTATTTTCGAACCTGCATTTCTGTACCTTTATTAATTACAACACTATATAATATAAAACAAGTTTGAACATATGAATGTGCACGGTTTATTTGTATGTCAACATTGGTCTTTGCACAATTGGGAGAGATAATTAAAGAACCCCGTGATCTAAAAAGAACAGGTCATTATTGAAAAAAAGACTAAGAATGTACACAATACAACTAGATACATGAACACATCAGAGAATGAATGGATCAATTAGCTCTGTTTGATAATGACATGACTCACTATGAATTTAGTCCAAAATCATATTATAGCATTTATAATCATACATCCATGGTGATTAACATTAATACAGGGTGATTCATGAATACCATATCCTGAAATTTATATTGATTGATTGATTGGTATTTGAACTACTCTTTCAACACTATTGTGCTATTTCATTGCGGACAAATCATATTGGTGGAGAAAACCCAGAGAGAGAACCAAAACCTTCGGTAGAAAAACTTAAATTCATAAATAGCAAACAAAAGCATGATCTTCAGAAACAGTCAAAGCTAGATCCAACTTTTATCCTTATTTTGTTTGAATAATTCTTGTATAGAATGTTCAAAGCCAGAACCATGATTTCTTATTTTTTTAGGGGAGACAAGTGCTGGTAAAACAACTCTTATAAATCAACTTGTCAAACAGAAAGTTTTTGTAACAAGTAATATAGCAGCAACTGGCACAATTACAAGGATTCGGAATTCAGAAAAAATGGAAATAAAATGTTATACAAAAGACGAAACTCTAATGAAAGAGGAAGAAATAAAAGATGTAAAAAAACTAAGGTCTCTTATCAAAGCACTCACTGATATAAGGAAAATTCCAGAAGATTTAAAGGACATTTACTATGTGGATGTTTATTTACCAGTGTCAATTTTAAAGGTAAAAAGTAAAATGAAAACTGTATGCTTTTCAAACAGAGGTTTATAAATAGATACATGTAGTTTCATATACACAAAATGTAATAAAATACAATTTAGATTTAGCTTTGATTTCTAGATAGTACAAGTAAAAAAGTGTATTCGTCCACAAGAGATTTAACCGGTATTAATAGTATGCTTTCTGGATTTTATGTTATATTCAACCAAAAATGTTGAAATGGCATTAAATTCAATGAAATACGTATAAAGCATAAGTTTTCATTTATTTTTGTAACGACACGTTATATAATTCATGAGAAATTAGGATTAAGGGGTTGTTTGCACGTTTTTGATTTTGTTTGTTGTTGTAAATGCACATCCACATTTTTATACTGATGTTTAAAAACAGATTATTAATCTCCAAAAAAATGTAATCACGGTACCGTAGTTATACACATGGAAGTAAATAACCAAAGAATAAATGTTTGAAATAAAATGTATCTATTGAGTTTTAAAACTGGTGTACAAAAAACATAATAGACATTATAGTATTATAAAATATCAGAATGACATAGGAGTGCTGACATTTTTCGTCGGTTTTCTTTTACTTTAATTCAATTGACCTCATAACAGTAAATTCAAACCACAACAAACCAAAAAAAAATAATCATTTGTTTTCATTTAAAAATGTAGCCCTACTAATTGTTCATATTTGGTTCATCGCATTTATTCGCATAAAAAAATACAAAAGTGATGTTAATGTAATACTTCATATATCACTTGGATGAGTTCGAGTTGGTTGTACCATTTCTAATATACTCTGCCTAAACAAATTTATTGCGATTTTAAAGAATCGTAAAGTCATATCACAGCAGTTTTGTAATTGACATATGATATTGATGGTACAACATTCGTAGAAAAAAATCAGTTTAATCCCAATGATTTTATATTTTTAGGGAAATATTATAATTGTAGACACACCTGGAATAGGTGAAAATGAAAGGCTGGATAATATTCTTTTGGATTTTCTACCGCATGCAGTCTCTTTTGTGGTTATAATTAATGCCAAAAATGCTGGTGGAATACACGAAAATAGGGTAAACGTTTATAATAGGTTTTTAGTAATTGTGTTTTTCCAATATTTTTAGATTATCGTTGATCATCTCAACAAGATTAATTTTTCTCGCTTCAGCCGGTACGGCGAAAGCGAAAAAAGCAATCGAGTTGAGTTGACCAATGGTAATCTGTTTATCGCTATTTTACCTATAACGACGTTGTCAATTTCATTTCAATTTAATTAACTACGCCATGTGCCTCCTTAGTTTCTACAGATAATTATCCATCTCGGGCGAGTAGCATGATATGAAAAAAATATCACAAAAAAAAAAAGATCATAGGAAAAATGTACAAAATAGCGATCATGTCAAATCAATCCTTTGAATTTGAATATTTTTATCGATCGGTTTTTATGCTGCTATTCTCTCAGATTTTTTATTCTTTGTGTAGTTTGTGCAGATTACATTTATTAAGATAATTAATTATTCGAGGTCATTGAGGTCTCTTACTTAAGGGGTTGTTATTGAATAACAAATGTTTCATATATTTATTCTTCGAAAGAATTGTTTGCATATTGGTATAAAATAAAATCACAAAAAAACTGAACTCCAAGGAAAATTCAAAACGGAAAGTCCCGAATTAAATTGCAAAATCAAAAGCTCAAACAATCAAACAAATAGATAACAACTTACATATTCCTGACTTGGTTCACGCATTTTCGTATGTAGCAAATGGTGGATTAAACCTAGTTTTAAAGCTAAATAAACCTCTCACTTGTATGATGTATTATTGCCCATTTTAGCTTCAATGTTCATCAAGGTTTAATAATCTGATACGTAATTATTGGTGAAATCTACAAGTATTCACATAGCATATCATATATTTTTATATCAATCTATTTATAATTTCAGCTTTCAAAAATTATGAAAACAATTATGAACAATCGAAACAAAATGCCTTGTTTTGATCCAAGAGAGGTAATTTTTTTAACAAATCAGTGGGATATTATTGATAACGATCAGGTTTCATCGGACGAAGACCATGAAAGCGATTTAGATCAGCATAAACAGACATGGAATTTCATTCAAAGCAAGTTGAAAAAAGCATGGGGTTACTTAAATGTTGAGAATGTATTCCGCATAAGCTTGAAACAGGTTAGTAATTTTCCGTCAGTTCAACTCTCGACACGGGTATTACGGGTTGTTCCAGAGGTCAAGTTAATTAAATCTTTCTATTTACCAAAAACCATTAGTAGACAGAGAAACTGGATACAATGTCACGATAATTCAAATGAAAGAGTTTAAATAATAGATAATGTATTTTTTTATCTGGATAAGGGTTATTACTACTTACTAGAATTATTTTTACTTTATTATGCTTTATAGGCCATCCTTAATGAAATCGTTATCGGTCACAGATGCAAATGCTTTATCAGTCTCCCTTACCCCCATCTATTTGAAACCCTCCTTTTCGTATCAGTCACTGATTTACAAAGGTTTTATCAGGTACATGCATATAATAAAATGTATAGGATATGTCTAAACCATCATATACTTATAGAAAATAATGGTATAATGATATCTTTTGATCAAACCGTACTTTGTGCATATATTTATTTTTTTAAATTTGAAGAATTGTCCTAGCTGTGTGATATGACTTTTGTTATCAACTGCTTCCGGTTAATATCAAATGCTTCCCATTATAATCGCATGCCTTTTTTAAAAGCTATCTCATGATATTTCGATGTCACTCGGCAAATTCAAAAATACACCTTACACGTTCGTTTTATTTTGTGTGAAAAAATAACAAAGGTATACAAAAAAAACCCAAATATTTGGAAACAGGAAAATGTAAAACAAATAACACAATAAAATGCATTTTTTAAAGTTTTAACAATAGTTCGTGTCTGAGTGTCTTTTGTACAAGTATTTAATCAGGGCCCGCCTTTAGGCGGGTCACCCTATAGTGATCAGTCTGTCCGTCCGTCCGTCCGTCCGTCCGAATCTAGAGAACCATTCTGATTTCATACTTTATACTTTACATGTTTATTAACCACCACCAGAGGGCGTGTCATGATGTATGTACAATTTCCTAGGTCAAAGGCGGGTCGCCCTATAATGATCAGTCTGTCCGTCCGTCCGTCCGTCCGTCCGTAACACTTTAACTTTGTGTCCGCTCCATATCTAGAGAACCATTATGATTTCATACTTTATACTTTACATGTTTATTAACCACCACCAGAGGGCGTGTCATGATGTATGTACAACTTCCTAGGTCAAAGGTCAAGGTAAAAAAACTTTGGTTTCAGTTGACAACCCTGTGTCCTTTGGTGAAGATCGTGTCCGCTCTATATCTTGAGAACCGTTATGATTTCAAAGTTTATACTTGACATGTATATGAACCAACACCAGAGGGTGTGTCATAATTTATGAACGACTGCCTAGGGCAAAGTTAAAGGTCAAAAACTTTGGTTTCAGTTGACAACCCCATGTCCTATGGTAAAAATCGTGTCCGCTCTATATCTTGAGAACCGTTATCATTTCAAAGTTTATACTTGACATGTATATAAACCAACACCTAAGGATGTGTCATAATTTATTTACAACTTCCTAGGTCAAAGGTCAAGGTCAAAAACTTTGATTTCAGTTGACAAACCCATGTCCTATGGTAAAGATACAATTTTTTAATGCACATTATTCACAGCGGGGCCCACAGAGATGGCTGCCATCTCAATGATATCTAGTTAAAAATAAAAAAAATGTATTTTTTCAATTCAGACCCCCCTTATCAGTCCATGGTCAAAATCATCTATCGGTTCTAAGGGTGATAATGGGTCTGACATGAAAAATGTCATGTTATAATCTATATATATATCACACACCGTATCAACCCCTTAAGCAAAAATAATCTCTAGAGCAGAGTTTTTGAAATTATATTTGTGCCTCGGGCTGGTACAGGTGTCATATTAAACTAACTATATGTTACATTCTCTATTTATCAAATATCTTATTGATAAGTATAGTGTTCATGGAATTTTTGTTCTGCCTACAAAAACAACCTGGTCTATTTAATAGAAATTGTCTGACATTTTAACGGTAATAGGGGTTGATATTTCTTATACTTTTCCTTGTCAAAATATAAAATAAACTGATTTACTTAAGTAAAAGTAAGGGACAATCCCAAAATTTTTCGTCTATCTTTTTCTGTTTTTTTTTCTAATGTCACACTTTTAATAATGTCATATATAGGTTGCAATTAATCATTGAGTGATAGCTATGCAAAAGACAAAGAGTGTGAACAATTTGTCGTTGTACATGTTGTATGCACCTGTCTTTCGTTATTTCTTAACCTGATGGAATGTTCCATTCACTATGGGGAAAACAAGAAATTGATGTTTGCTCTAATTTCCTATCGTTAATTATCCATTTTTAGATGGTGACGTTCCCTTGTCACCATCTTACGGTGTTTATATATCACAACTTGTACGACTCGCTCGTGTCTGTAACAATGTTTTAGATTTTAACGAGAAAAATTTGTGTATTACTGAAAAATTATTACACTAGGGTTTTCGATATAACAAACTAGTCAAACATTTCCTAAATTTTATCATCGGTATAAGGACATCATTCGTAAATATAACTCAACATGTAGACTTCTTATACGTTCAGGTATTTCATATCCAATATTTTATGGAAATATTCTTTATAAAGCACAAAAATGTCAGTATTCACCTCAGAAGCTAACAAAACCTTTAAATAGTCTTATTAAGAAGGGATATAGTTACGATACTGTTGTCAGGTCATTAAAGATTGCATATTTTGGCGTTAATATTGATTCACTTATAGGGTCTTTGCATCGGAACTAAACACATCTATTTGAAAACAAGTTGTTTGCATGACACGTGTTATGTTCTTCTCATATATGTTATGATGGTATGATACTAAACCCCTCGCGGGGAGGATTGTGCCTGATATTCATATGATGAAGACATCATTTTTCAATCAGTATAATTGAAGTCTGGAGCTGGCATGTCAGTTAACTGCTAGTAGTCTGATGTTATTTATGTATTATTGTCATTTTGTTTATTTTCTTTGGTTAAATCTTCTGACATCAGACTCGGACTTCTCTTGAAATGAATTATAATGTGCGTATTGTTATGCGTTTTCTCTTTTGCATTGGCTAGAGGTATAGGGGGAGGGTTGAGATCTCACAAACATGTTTAACCCCGCCGCATTTTTGCGCCTGTCCCAAGTCAGGAGCCTCTGGCCTTTGTTAGTCTTGTATTATTTCAACTTTTAGTTTCTTGTGTACAACTTGGAGTTTAGTATGGGGTTCGTTATCACTGAACTAGTATATATTTGTTTAGGGGCCAGCTGAAGAACGCCTCCGGGTGCGGGAATTTCTCGTTGCATTGAAGACCTATTGGTGACCTTCTGCTGTTGTCTACTCTATGGTCGGGTTGTTGTCTTTTTGGCACATTCCCCATTTCCATTCTCAATTTTATAGACATATAACTTGAATTTCTAATAATGCCCATATGCATTTTCTTTGTTTCTCCCTTATTTAAAAAAATCATATTCACAAAGATTGTATATATTTGATATTTGCTACTATTGTCTTCTATTCTATGGGAAACAATGTTGTTTGCAATGTATCTACAGATAATTTATTGATTACCTTGCTACAGGTTGAAAAGGGAGTTAACAGTTTTTTTACAGAGGAATACAAGAGATTCGAAATCGTACTACGGAAAGCAATCTATAACAATGAAAATAAAAGAGTGGATTTCTACTACAGGTTTGTTTACAACTTTTCTAACACATTTACGTTAAAGAATGGCATATAAAGTAACATATATCATATTCTCAAAATTTACATTTCTTGATACGAATATACAAACAAGGATGACAATATAACATTTTGTTGTTTTAATGACACTCCAAAAGCTACTTGTGGGTTTGTAGTCGTTCTGTTAAGCGCCTTGGAAAGAGCTTTTTTGTGTTGCGTGCATCGTATCATTTTATAATTTGGCATGTTTGAAAAAAAAATTCTCTTCAAGATGCAATGAATAATTCAAACAAAATGGAATATTTCATATATACCAAAGTAACATAACAAACATTTAACATATTTTTTTTTTACTTTAATGAAAATATACAATGAACGTGAAATCAATTATAAGTTGAAAAGGTAAATACATAATTATTATTAAATCTTTTCGTAGATTTGTGAAAGATTTCATTGGAAAGGCAGAGAGAGGTACACTCGCAAGGTTACATCTGTTGAAGAGGTCAGAAGATGAACAAAGGCGAATGATAGATCAAACTTATACTAAGATTACAGATTTGGAATTGAAATGCAAACGGGTACATGCATATTTTATTATCTTAAAGAAGTGACTTAGTATAAGTGTTTATCTTAACAGTTGTCAAATTGATTTGTTTTTATAAACAAAAAAAAAAAAAAAAATAAGTGAATCTTAAAGTTACAAGAAATTGAGATATATAAATATCAGAAAATTTATTTTTTCTTGCATAATAATATTTTGACCACAAGATATTTTTGTTCACCTTTCTAAACTAGATTGTTCAGGATATTGTCAAACTCATAAAAAGTCATCGGTTAGAAAAACGATAATGCGACTCAAATATTTACTTGATTTCTACGTTATCTTGTTTCTGGTGGATAGTTATCGCACATAAAATCATACTTTTTCTTCTTTTCTTTATCTTGTGTCGATCTACATTTTGTGTGACCTATATATCAATTATTTTACAGTCAAGAAAAGAATTGAAAAAGTTCAAAACCGAGATACTTTCAAAACTTGCAGAAATCTTGCATGGCTACCTTCACTCCAGTCTTGGAAGGGAGGAGATATTAAATCCACCTGACGCTATAAAAATATCCGACGTCATGTTTACATTCACTGAGGAAAAAGTTGAATCGCGAATTAAGTGTGGAATGCAGCATATTTGTGAAAAACGAGAAGTGAAATCAATTATTGAAGAAGCAGACACAAAAATCAGATCAATTGTCAAAGATATAGAGTTACAACTGCAGAATTTGGAGACAGAGATATCAGAAATAGATACCATAACGACCGGTTTTGCTACTATTGGACTCGGGATCGGCCTTGGGCTTCTATTTTTACCTCCTTCGAAAGTATTCACGTGTAATTTCCGTTCTTTTCACGCTCCTTCTCATTTAATTTGGCTCCGGTTTATGGGCGCATCAGGTCATTACCAAACGGCAAATGCTATTGATGGGTGTCTAAGAAAGATGACAATATTTGAAGTGGAGAGTTGTTTGCAAAAGGCATTTGGTGTAGAGTATGATAAGGTGATAGTCCGAATTTTTGATGAAGCTCTGCCAAAAGTAATAGAAAGTCTGCTCACAAAAAATAAAAGACGTTTTGACGTACAAAAGGCTGTAAAACAGAAACCACAATCGTTTTTGCGATTGGAAGAGAAAATAAACAAAATACAGATCGCAACCGAACATTTTGAAAGAATTGACTTTTGAAATATTTTTAGGATTGGGAAAAAATGAGCCTGTCCTTAACATTGATAAATTCGAAAAACGGAGAAAATACATTGTGACTAACTCTGACATACTTTGAAATAGCTGAAAAAAAGTTTAGATAGGAAATTACAACGGCTCTGTTCCCATTATTTTGCCATTGGGACCGTACGATAAGTCATTAAAGAAACTCTGTGAGAGGTCCGTAAATTTCAACCATTAGACAAAATATCATCTTTTGAGAAACTGTTCTAAATCAAGTTGGTCATCATAGTCGACTCACTTTCAAAACGGACGTTTTTGATTAGCCTTTAATTTATTTTTGACATGGATATACATGAAATATTTGTCATTGAATGTTAGGCATATTGTATAACACATAATGATAAAAGACTTTAGCTATATATTAACAATTCCATGATGACAATCACAAACTTTCTTTACCCATGGAGTGATGTCGAACAAAATTTCAAACGTTATCATTTATATTGTTTATTTGTAACTGTGTCTGTAATACCCATTTGGCAGACCCATATATATTTATTGAATGTGTCATATTTGTGTATATATTTGTATGTACTTTTACATAACTGTTATTAGATCGAAATACAAGAAAAGATTGTGTTTGCCTTTAAAACGCGGCTCATCTACAAATGACTCATCAGTGACGCTCGAGAAAAAAACAAGACAAAATACTAAGTTGAAGTTCATTGAACACCAAAGATTCCAAAAGGTTTTGATAAAAACAGCTCCAGGTATTTTATTTTAAGGATAAACATTCCTTAGTATTTCGACAAATTTGAATAATCATAAAAGACATGACTAATAAGAACCAGCAGTAATCATTGTGTTGTAATCTTAGTATACATTCGACTATGTTTGTAAGCACCAACCTCAAGTGCATCTACTCTTTTGTTTATTAAACTCACAAAATTACCAGACTAATAATTTAGTATGGCCAAACACATTTAGTTTACGCAAAATTAGAAGACTAGGAATAAAATATAATTAGGTTTCAAATGAACACGAGTACTGCTTACAGAGATGAAGGCAATCTAGCAGTGGCATCGACCATGTGGTTGTAAAAACGCACGATAGACAACATTCTTAGAATTAAGGGCACCAGACACTCGTTTCCAAGCGCCATTATTAAGTTGCTCGAATCAAAACAGTTGGAATGCCAAATGATAGAAAATTGATGAGCAATAAAACCCAAGTTCACATATTCAGGTAAATAAACTAGGATCCTTTTTAAAACAGTCTATTGAAATGAGGACAGGGACTCTTAAAATATTAACTTTTATTGTGTATATTAATGATCTTGTTGTTATTTTTTATTTTCATTTTGTTATGTTGTGTCCCAAACTATAAATATGTAGTTTTATGGTAATAAAGATATGAATTGAATTGAATACTTTCAAGACAGTTCTCCATAATCCGGCTAATTTTGTTAGATGCATTTCTATTTGTTTCTATCTGATAAGTTTAGCCTTTTTCAACTAATTTTTAAGTTCGTTCTTATGTTGAATTTTTACTCCACTGTACCAGGTTAGGTGGAGGAGGGTTGTGATCCCGCCATCATGTTTGACCCATCCACCCATTACAACTATGTATTTTTCGTTTTGTACGTTAATTAAGAGTTTAGTTTTCACGTTTGAATTACTTTACAGTTGTCATTTCGGAGACTTTTATAGCTCACTTTGCGGTATAGGCTTTGCTCACTGTTGAATGCCGTACGCCGACCTTTAGTTTTTATTTTCTATGTCATTTTGGTTTCTTGTGAGGAGTAGTATTTTTGCAATCATTTTGTTATGTTGTGTCACAAACTATAAATACGTAGTTTTATGGCAATAAAGATATGAATTGAATTGAATAATTTTAAGACAGTTCTCCATAATCCGGCTAATTTTGTTAGATGCAATTCTACTTGTTTCTATCTGATAAGTTTAGCCATTTTCAACTAATTTTTAAGTTCGTTCTTATGTTGAATTTTTACACAACTGTACCAGGTTAGGTTGAGGGTTGTGATCCCGCCATCATGTTTGACCCATCCACCCATTACAACAATGTATTTTTCGTTTTGTACGTTAATTAGGAGTTTAGTTTTCACGTTTGAATTACTTTACAGTTGTCATTTCGGAGACTTTTATAGCTCACTTTGCGGTATAGGCTTTGGTCACTGTTGAATGCCGTACGCCGACCTTTAGTTTTTATTTTCTATGTCATTTTGGTTTCTTGTGAAGAGTAGTATTTTTGCAATCATTTTGTTATGTTGTGTCACAAACTATAAATACGTAGTTTTATGGCAATAAAGATATGAATTGAATTGAATAATTTTAAGACAGTTCTCCATAATCCGGCTAATTTTGTTAGATGCATTTCTACTTGTTTCTATCTGATAAGTTTAGCCATTTTCAGCTAATTTTTAAGTTCGTTCTTATGTTGAATTTTTACACAACTGTACCAGGTTAGGTTGAGGGTTGTGATCCCGCCATCATGTTTGACCCATCCACCCATTACAACAATGTATTTTTCGTTTTGTACGTTAATTAGGAGTTTAGTTTTCACGTTTGAATTACTTTACAGTTGTCATTTCGGAGACTTTTATAGCTCACTTTGCGGTATAGGCTTTGCTCACTGTTGAATGCCGTACGCCGACCTTTAGTTTTTATTTTCTATGTCATTTTGGTTTTTTGTGAAGAGTAGTATTTTTGCAATCATACCACCTCTCCTCTTTTTATTACCAAATCTTTGCCTAGAAGTGAAAGCATCTTTATCTTTTCATCCTTTATGATTTCAAACAGTGTTTTAGTAATGACATTGGCAGAGTGGTTGTTAAGTCGTATTAAATATACCGGATTTATTTTATGAGGTAAAAATCAAGTTTTTCACAGTATTCATACATTTTTATATACGAAAAAAGCGGAACATATCAAGGGGACAAGAAAAACTAGAAACAACATGAAAAAATATATATAGACGATAATAGAAAACAAATCCATTAAAAATGGATGACCAAGCAACATAAAACCAACCAATGTGTACAGTAGATATCAGATGTTCAAGTAGAGTCAGCATATCATGTGATAATTGTGGCATCCGTTATTTTCTAATTGCAAGTAGAACATAATTCAATTAAAGCTGGCTTTCGCATGTTTCGGTGATGATATAATAGAGAAATCGAATTGGATTGTGGTTACGAGTATAAGAAAATAAACATGTTCATTTATAAAACAGATTACGATCAACGATATTATCATGGCCTTCTTTGGACAATAAAAGGGATGCCTTTAAGTTTGCTAATATGACATCTTTGTTCAAAGCTTCCTTAAATGCTAAAACTCTCTATCGAAGAAAGCATGTTAATAAACAGAATCTCTGAAATTATCCGGTTTTGTTTAACTCTTGCTACATATAATTGTAAAGATCACAAGTTGAGAGCGGAAATCACTTTTATATACAAGGTTTATTCATCAACCATGTCAATTTTCACTTGGACATTTTCTAGTTACGGATTTAATTTTATCTCTTGCTTGTCATATCAAATGCATCTCGGTAACACACATTGTTAACTAACGAATGAACAAATTTTATGACCTCACAACACTAAATCTATTTTCGACGAAAGTCTAGTCCTTTTGTTTGAACATTAATAATCTGTTGGTTTTGAATGGTGATGATGAGATCCAATATAATACCTTTGCGATTTATATCATATCTAAACCTCAATATTTCACAGTTCCATTTTAAAGAAGGACTATATTCTATACCGACGTCTGATCACTAGGTATGCATGCAATGTTTATTTGCTTATATTTCCATGTTTCCATTGACAAATAGTCTTACATAATAGGTTTTGAGGAAAACATAGTGTAATAAGATATGGATGTGAAACTTCAAGTTATAAAGTAAATTTATGTTTTAAGTACTTGTACGACTAGGTTTTATTATAAAACAAGTTTACGTGAACTTGCAACTGAAAACCCGTTTATAGTCAAAATCTTTATTAATGTACTGCAATTTAATTATTGTCCTTCCATACACTAACATGAAGATACCTTCGCGTTAGCAGTGACCTTAACTACGCAACGTCTCGTTAGAACTGCGACCACCACACAGCACAAGTTTGAGGTGAAGACCGTGATGAAAGAATGTGAATACACGTGCACTTGAAGGTTATTAGAAATAACTGATTTTAAAGATTTAACAAATAATTAAACAAACTGTAAAGGAAAAGTATGCAAAATATAAAACTGTATTTTTATCATGGATTTTCTAGTTAAATTATTTGCCAGGTGCACTATGTTAATTGGTTATCAATGCCACGATTCGGTCAACTTCGGGAACATAATCGAAAGTAACTAAGCTTTAGATCAACACTCACTTTATAAGATAATAATAGTCGACAATCATTTTAGATTCGTAAAAAATATAAGTCGTGCATACAGGATTTAACTTTTCAAACCATAACATTCGGTATGTATGTACCTCTCTAAAGTCAGGTGCCTGTAATTCAGTGGTTATCGTTTGTTGCTGAGTTAAATCTCTTTAGTTCAGTTTTAGTAAATAAATTAAGCCGTTGCTTTTATCGTTAGGATTGTTTTAAAATTGTCATTTCGGGGCCTTTTATAGCAGACTATACGGTATAGGCTTTGCTCATTGTTGTTGGCACATACAATGTACAACATAATCTAATTTTAGGTTAAAAATAGATTGAATAACCAAACAAATGGGCTTTGTACATTGTTGAAGGCCGTACGGTGACCTAAAAATGTTAATTTCTGTGTCATGTGGTCTCTTGTGAAGAATTGATACCACTTTCTTTTTTATATTCATCTGGCTTAGTTACGTTTACTTGCGTGCGTTAGTTCTATAATATTGTGAACAATAAAATACGACACGACACAGAAAAAGGATAGAAATTATTATAAATTAAGGAATGTATCTCCCTCATGCAAAGCTCTGATTCCTTTCACGGATTTGGCTATACTTTTTGGACCTTTTGGATTATAGCTCTTCATCTTTTATATAAGCTTTGGATTTCAAATATTTTGGCCACGAGTATCACTGAAGAGACATGTATTGTCGAAATGCGCATCTGGTGCAAGAAAATTGGTACCGTTAATTTTGTTATCGTTAAATATGTCTATGTTCTAAATAAGGTACGTAAAGTTAGTCCTGCCGCGGAACTATTTTTTGTGGTTATTGGGAGAGGTTCTCTCTCTTGGTTTCTTCTAGAAATAAATGAAGGGGGATTTGATTTCCGGTTTGAATGGCTGACCACGGTTTTCCAAGCTCCGGAAAAATAACAATAATTAATAGTAATGTACATATGTGAGAGTAACTCCATCCATACCAGCAACAAACAAAACGATAATTAACTTTCCAGAAACTATCTGTTTATCAATACAGTTCAAAATACAACAGTTTTCTACTTTGCAACCATAAGTGGTCAAAATAGTGAAAATCCGGCCAGTGAAAAAATGGCGGACTCCTATGCTATGGCACTTAAACACAACAACAACACTCATAAAGATAATGCAGAACCTGATGGTGAATATTTTAATGTCAAGCCTGTTTTCATTTTAGAATCAGACATTTTCGGTAGCTCAAAACCTGATAAAAACAATTATCTTACACATATTGAATTATTCAAATAAAATTGAGAATGGAAATGGGGAATGTGCCAAAGAGACAACAACCCGACCATAGAAAAAAGCAACAGCAGAAGGTCACCAACAGGTCTTCAATGTAGCGTGAAATTCCCGCACCCGAGGCGTCCTTCAGCTGGCCCCATAACAAATATATACAAGTTCAGTGATAATGAACGCCATACTAATTTCCAAATTGTACACAAGAAACTAAAATTAAAATAATACAAGACTAACTAAGGCCAGAGGCTCCTGACTTGGGACAGGCGCAAAAATGCGGCGGGGTTAAACATGTTTGTGAGACCTTAACCCTCCCCCTATACCTCTAGCCAATGTAGAAAAGTAAACGCATAACAATACGCACATTAAAATTCAGTTCAAGAGAAGTCCGAGTCTGATGTCAGAAGATGTAACCAAGGAAAATAAACAAAATGACAATAATACATAAATAACAACAGACTACTAGCAGTTAACTGACATGCCAGCTCCAGACTTCAATTAAACTGACTGAAAGATTATGATTTCATCATATGAACATCAGGCCCAATCCTTCTCGTTAGGGGTTTAGTATCATACCATCATAACATATATGAGAAGAACATAACCCGTGTCATGCCAACAACTGTTTTTTAAATAAATGTGTTTAGTTCCGATGCAAAGACCCTATAAGTGAATCAATATTAACGCCAAAATATGCAATCTTTAATGACCTGACAACAGTATCGTAACTATATCCCTTCTTAATAAGTCTATTTAAAGGTTTTGTTAGTTTTTGAGGTGAATACTGACACCTTTGTGCTTTATAAAGAATATTTCCATAAAAAATTGGATGTGAAATACCTGAACGTATAAGAAGTCTGCATGTTGAGCTATATTTACGAATGATGTCCTTATACCGATGATAAAATTTAGTAAATGTTTTGACTAGTTTGTGATATCGAAAACCCTGGTGTAATAATTTTTCAGTAATACATAAATTTCTCTCGTTAAAATCTAAAACATTGTTACATACACAAGCGAATCGTACAAGTTGAGATATATAAACACCATAAGATGGTGACAAGGGAACGTCACCATCTAAAAATAGATAATTAAAGATAGGAAATGAAAAATCATCTCTTTTATCATAAATTTTAGTATACACCTTTGCGTTAGTGATATAGATATCAAGATCGAGGAAAGGGTAGTGGTCATTGTTAGTATTAACTTTATTTAAAGTAAGTTCAACAGGATAAATTTCTTTAATATACATACTGAAGTCGTCATTATTGAGAGCCAAAATATCATCCAAATATCTAAAAGTATTATTAAATTTGTTTATCAGATGTTGTTTCGATGGGTCTTTGCTTTTTTTTGTCATAAATTGTAACTCATAGCAATACAAAAATGCATTGATCTCACAATACCTGCTAACCATCTCAACGGACTTCAGAGAGTCATTGGAGGGGTATGGCGTATATACCCGGACAGTGAATAGGACCGAGAAACTATTGTGGTTAGCTCCATCACAGTTCGGAAAAAACGAATTGAGGTTTACCCAAGAAACCCAAAATATGTGGAGAAAGAAAGCCCAACCACAGTAAGAATTAGGATAAAGAATATTCCATTATCTGCTGATGACGGACAGTTAATAAGATACCTACAAAATTGGCACCTTGAAGTACTTAACTACCAAAGAGAGAGACTACGGATTGATGGGTTCGTGACAAACTGTCAAACAGGTGACAGAATCTTTTACGTCAAACCCTCCCAACCACAATTCCTAGAAATGTCAAAATTGGCAAATACCGTGGACTCATTTTCTACAAGGGTCAAACAAACCAAAAAGCCGAAATTGAATGTACCAAATGCCTGCAAAAAGGTCATAAAAAACCAGACTGTAACAAATACTGGAAGTGCAAGACGTGCGGTACAAATGGTCACATCTCTAAAGACTGCACAGCTGAGTTTGATAAGAACAGTCAAGCTGACTCACATGTGTCGTCAGAAGAGTCAGATGAAGTAAGTGAATCTGAATCTGAGAAAGGTGAGGAGATTGTTCTATCACAATCTACCGAAAACTTGTTAGATATAACACATACTGAGGAAATCAGCAAAAATGCCGAACTTCCCACAGATACAAACAACACACAGGTATCAGAATAAAACTCATCTGTATTGAAGTCTGATGAGCCAGATCCTGAACAATGAAAAAAAAAAAGAAAAAAACATCCAAATCACCAGCAACAACTTATGGTCCACCAGATAAATACCTCGGGACAACCCCTCAGCAGAAATCAGCCAAACGTTCCGCCACCACACCAACTGATACGTTACATGACCGAGAGATTGGCTCATCAAAACCAAGGACATTTGATCATAACACATAATGATCCAAAACACAAAATTGTCCAAACATAAAATACACCTATGAATCATTGTAAATACTGTATTATGTTTTTTATTTGTTTGTCTATTTCTGTTTTTAGTCAAGAAAAAAAAAATAAAAAAAAAAATAAGTCAGAGTGTGATATAATTTCAGATTATATACACCTTGAAAATAGTATTACAAGAAATATAAATGAAAATGTATATATATGTAATAAATTGTGTATAAGACTGTATATTGTAAAAAAAAGTTGAATTTCAAACGACCCTATTGCTGAATATCACAAAATCAATATATAAATGTCTCTATTCTGAATATGCTATTCATCAAATAACATATTGGAACAAGTCAAGTTGTGATGAAACTACCACAAAAATAATATTCGCAGGTATAAATAAATATATAAGGAAAGCTGTATTGATAATAAAATGTATTATGATGCTTTTTACTCGCATAAACATGATATAGAATCATATAAATACAATAAACATAATAATTATACATATACTTAAACTGTTTAAAAAAAACCACTAGTGCTCGAAGTAGAAATAAAGATAAAATGAATAAGAGAAGTCCAACAAAATTAAAGTTCATTAAGAAAGTATCTTTGATAAATACCAATTCATTAAAATAAATAAATAAATAACATGTATGATTCCGACTCATTCTTTTTAACTATTAAGATGAAATGTTTATTTTTGACCAACAATACAATTCAACTTTAATATGCAATTGATACAAACAGCCCATTGATGTAATTTACGAAATCTAATACTTTAGATAACAAATTAAACCCAAGGTTTGTCGGAAGCGTAATAATATGTGACTTTGAGGTCAATTTAATTTGCGCAGTTTATACATTCATATTACGCAGTAGAGTCGTTCAAAAATATAGAAAGATATGAGAGAGATTAGGTATAAGGATAGAACAAAAGCATAAATATCTTGTTTGATTATTGTCAAGAGTAACTGATAAACATTATGTTTTGAAAACTGCAGTTTGAAAGAAATAAATAAGGTGAAGAAATAGAACATAAAGAGAAGTATTCTGTTTGATAATTGTCAAGAGTAGCTGATAAATATTATTTTCCGAAAACTGTACCTTAATGGAAATATTTATGTTAATGCAAATAAATTTAGAACTTAAGTCTCGCGCATGCTCTCACATCAATTTGTTTTATTTTTATTTTTAAGGATATAGCAACTCAAACATAGTCAAAATACACAGTAGAGCTTTTAAAAAAGGTAAGAAGTAAGCTAACTTTAACAATAGAACTACTAAATAAGTTAATATAAATTAAAATACACTTAGTAGATTTGGTGTCTTTGTCTGAGCATCCTATGTTAGCATGTTTCAAAAATACTTCTTTGGTATACATGTAATAACATTGAAAACGGATATGGGGAATGTGTCAAAAGGATAACAACCCGACCAAAGAGCACAAAACAGCCGAAGGTCACCAATAGGTCTTCAATACAGCGAGAAAATCCAACAAACTTCCACTGTCCCCTAAACCAAAATCTGTACTAGTTCTGTGATAACGGACGTCATAAATATAAATGTGTTAAACAAAATATTCATTATTCAACAAAACATTTAAAACTTAAAATTTAAAGATTAAACTATCGAAACATATCATGTTTTTCTTAATAGAGGGTCCCATCGAACTAGAGACAAGGGGTAAAACGGATACAGTTACGTCGGTCCCTAATCTTTGACTTACATTTAGAAATTGACAATGAGGGTCGGTTGAAAACAAAACTTTACGACAAAAGACATGATTTCAACTTTCCAATTGTGAACTTTCCATTTCTAAGTAGCAACATGCCAGCAGCACGTGCATACGGTGTATATATCTACTAATTGATACGATATTCCTGTGCTTGCATTTCCTATCATGATTTTTAACTAGACTATTTACCGGATTTGTTATCACATCAGCAACACGACGGGTGCCACATGTGGAGCAGGATCTGCTAACCCTTCCGGAGCACCTGGGATCATCCTTAGTTTTTGGTAGGGTTCGTGTTGTTTATTCTTTAGTTTTCTATGTTTTGTCATGTGTACTATTGTTTGTATGTTTGTCTTTTTCATTTTTAGCCATGGCGTTGTCAGTTTATTTTCGATTTATGAGATTGACTGTCCCTCTGATATCTTTTGCCCCTCTTTCAGAACTGTTGATTATATATAAAATTTAAAAAATATATCATGTTAGAATCAAGGGAAATTAATATTACTGACAATTGTAGAAAAATGTTTGTTCTTTTTTTAAATTTATAACAAACAAGGCCTGTTTCTATTGCAGAAGCTTGTATGGAAAGCAACTTTATCGATAAATGCTTCATCATAAAGTAAAACATGAGTTCCTTTTATATAACCATATCAAATAACTTTAATTTCGCTGATTTGAACGTATTTAAAACGAAAAACGTTGTCCGAATTGTTCGTGGCTCCTCTTTTTGAAATTTAAATTTGAAAAAAAATGACTAGTAAGAAGTCTTTTAAAGAAGTGATGTTTTTACAAAATTATGTCGATAAACATTTAGACACCCTATTAACCACACATGCTTAATGTTATTTGTTTTCTGTCAAATCGCACAACTAATGTTATCATAACCCGAAAAAGAGTAAATAGATAAATGTCTTACAATGGAAAATGCAGGGTAGTTTTTGAATTGTGTAATCCTACAGCAAAGAAGTTTAAAGTTAAAAGCAAAGTGTATTAATATATAACTCTTAGTATCACAAACTTGTACTTATAGATGCGTTTACAAAATATTTATCCGGTTATCATTACCAATAACATTTAAATTACATTTAACATTTGAAGATAAGCTCTTTTGTTTAAACTAAGAAACATTTGTTTATATTGCAAAATATATAGGTTACACTATCAAGATATAATTGTACTTTAGTTTGAAGAACTGAAATTTGGTACAATGCCAGAATATAAATCTTGCTGAAGTTTTGTTGCAGTAATTGGTGACCAGAACTAATAAACTCACATATGTGGTTGTAAAAGAAGTGTCCATTACTGCCGATAACATATTTACTTTGTTTTTGAGTCACTGGCAATTTTTCACAAAGTTACTAGTTGGTAGCTGGACTAAGACGTTTCTGTGAGCGTTTGAGTGTCACTGGTGAAGGCAAATCCAGAAAAAGCGCTTCTGACGCATGACATTTATAACATGTTATTCTCATTTTTCAGTCGGTGGTATAGTCATTACTTCGGTAGGTATTGACATAATATATAACATGTATAACAAACTATAAAACATGCCTGCTTGTAAATTTAAATTTTATACAGAAACTAAGGTTTCAACTTCATCCGGCAAATTTTGCCATAGATGGATTTGGCATTTGTTTTAGGTTGCATTTGATATATTGCTTTTCCTTAAACATCCTTTGCTTTCAAAAATTTGGCCTTGAGTGTTTTTGCTGAAATTAAATCTACATAAGCGTTTCGGACACACGGAATGTATAAAGTGTTGCAAAGTCAGGGTTGGCAAAAACCCGGGTTTTATGAGTTTTGCCCAGCCAAGTGGGAAATACTGGGAAAACCCGGGTTTTACTGGGTTTTAGTGGGTAATACTGGGCAATACTGGGTAATAGGTAATATAAAATACTGGTTTGCATTTTATAGAGGATTCACTGATCAAACACAAATGTAATATACAAGATATTTATAACCTATTTTGTTCTTCTGGATTGGTAAAGCTGTAAATATAAAGCAACAAAAAATCATCTTTTCTCAATAAGTATAACTCCTATTTTTTTTAAGAATTAACAATTACATGTAAGAAAAGTTACATTTAAATAATGTATATGTATTGTCACTAATCAATCAGTAATTATTCAGATTAGAATGCAGATTTGTTTATGTAACAATAATCAGCCCTTTCATTTCTATAAGTGTTAACGACACGACCCCTTAGGGAGTTTATTTAGCAATATGAATGTATAACATTTAAAATTGACATTTCACTTAAACACTGCAATAAAATGCAGGTTTTTCAAAGTATGGATTATTGAAACAATGCTTGGTAATAAGCAAGGTATCCATAAATGTGCTGTCTACATAGAAGAGAATAAAATGGTATTTTTCATTCTTCTAGAAATGACTGTCAATGGTTATCTGTAGAAAAAGTATATATTTAGCTGTAATACCTTGAAACTACACCAAGTCTTTACTATTTTGTATTTTGTATTAAAATAAGCTAAAAAATCATATTGCCCAGTAATGTCCAGTATTGCCCAGCCCGGGACTTCTCGGGGGGGGGGGGGGGGTAATACATTGCCAACCCTGTGCAAAGTGGGAGGTTATTCTGCTCGTCAAACTGGTTTAACACGGACGAAATGACGTTTGGTTATTATTTGGACTATGTGCTGCAAAAAAGATGTGGTTAATTGCCAATGATACAACTCTCACTAAAGACAAAATTACAAAGAAATTAACAACTATAGGTCATCGTACGGCTTTCAACAATAAGGAAAGTCCCTACCAAATAGTCAGCTATGCAAAATTTGAAATGACAAAAGTAAAACTATTCAAGTGAGAAAAGTATCGGCAACTTCAATAACATTGATTAGAATATAGTATTGACAAATATGATATCTGTTTATGTTAATATGAATGTTATTGAAACAATAATTCTATTCTTTTAATTTTCCTTGAAGTTTCGTATTTTTGTTATTTTTTTCAGTTTGATTGATTTTATGAATCAAACGTATTCCAAAGACGTTTCACGGTTTAAACATTGCAAAAATACTAACTTAAAAAAAAGATTTAAATCCATATCGATAATATCAATTTTGATTTGAGCTCCAATGCCATTCGTAATACAACTGAAGTTCTTATTTTAATTTTGACTTCAAGCACATTCATCCAATTTAAAAAAAAAAAATTGGATATCTTTATTTATAAAAAGACGGAAGGGCGTCATAATTTTAATGCTTATTAATAGGTATCAATGAATGTTAAATTACATGACTCAATTAAAAATAATACAAAAATACAAAGATGAAGTATGTTTGTCAACAACGGACAATGAATCATCATTCTACCATAGATGTAGATGAAGTTATAATAAAAGAGCGGAGAAAGATACTATTATAAATATTTCATGGCCTTCAGAAATGAGTAAAAACCAAATAATTAAATAATTTAGTCCTGATCCATGTATACGAAAACAAATTATGATAGACAAATGATAAATACAACAACTGAACAGGAACATTAAGAAATGACGTGGTATTATATATATTTGCGAATGTTTAACAACTAACAAAATGAGTTAAAACATAATCTACCTATCTAAGACACTCACAGCGACTCACAATAGGTTCAAAACATTTACAGCTGAATATATGAATTCGGTTTTCAAGACTTAAATATCGAACAGACAGATCAGTAGATTAGAAAGCATTACCTAGTGCAATGCCGACGCAAAAATATTAGCTTCGATATAATGATGTTGCACCATAAGTGATGATTAATGATTTGAACGAAATTTATATTTATATATATATTCAATGTTGGTACTAAAAAGAAAATATTCCTAGATTTTTATAGTGTTAATTAAAAAACTGTGAATTTGTTTTTTCAGAGCTCATTAAGTACAATTACTAATATTGCTTTCTGTAAAAATCAAATTCACTGTGAGTTTGTTTATTTCACATAAACTAGAAAGCTAGAGGTATAAGGCAGGGGGGATTGAGATCTCACAAATCATGTTTAACACTGCCGAATTTGTGCACTTGTCACAAGTCAGGAACCTCCAGCTTTTTCTTTTTTTTTGTGCGTGTTTTTTTCTTCATTTGTATGTTTCGTAGTTTAATGTGGCTTAAATTTTGCTGAACTATTATATCAATGTGTAGGTGTCTCAACTCTGGGTTGTAGAATTTTCTAACTGCGTTCAAAACTCCTTGTTGAATTTGTGATGTTTTGTACTATATGGTCGAGTTGTTGTCCCGTGTAAATCTTTTCCTTGACACTGTATTAGACATATATTGCATTATTAAGTGTGAAGGCAGTAGTACAGATGTATTATCAAGCTTCAAAGTAACACTGCGTATTGATTTAACAAATATACATCTTGGACGTTCAAATTTCTTTTTGTTTTAGTTTTGCCTTTATCACAAACGTAATAAGGGGTACATGTAGGCAACTTCAAATGTGTGCGCTACTATATTACCAAAAAAGGGATATAAATAGAAACAACAAAACTATCTGAGTTAACTTTACCTGACGTAAACGGAACCAAGGATTCTTAATAATTTCCTACTTCATCAACGTAAAATCTACAAAATATATGTTATATATCATGACAGTGGCACAACAGTCCATCATCAGCGATAATCATCCAGTGCTGATAAACGGAAAAACACTTTTTGAATTTTTGTGTATAATAAATCTTTATACACGTTGTACATGTTGTATATTTGTTTGTTTTCTTAATGAATATATATGTTGCTGCATATGATACATAATAACATTCTAACGAATGAATGAATAATAATTGCAGAATAATATCATCAGGTTGATCATACAATTTGAAGATACTGAGGTTTAATTGTTCAAAATGGAATCCGATGAAATCGAAGATTTAGAGCGTCAAATACAAATGCTTGAGCAAAAAAAGCGAGACTTGAAGAAAAAGAAATTAATCAAACGAGTCAAAGATTTAGAAAATGAAGTCCAAGAAATGGAACTAAGTGGAGAATCTGACAAAGATTCGTTAACCAATGACATGAAGCTCAGGAAAGGTAAGAACAGAAAGTATTATAAAGGTAGTAATGATAACTTAAATCAAATCATGATTCTAAAACATAAATTAGAAACAAGAACATTTGCTGAAATTGTGTTTGAGCGTTTGAATTTTGAAATAAAAAAAGGAAGATAAAGGAACGCATCAGAAAACAATTTAGTAAATATTTGTCAATGAATTCATTTGAGATGACAAAAATAAAGTTATATAAAGAATAATATACTTTTTGGGCTTGATATAGTGTTTGCGTCTACTTTCAACTAACTGATAGGAATATTGTAATAACGTTACTAAATATTATTTAGAAATATCAATTATGATTTTGTATCGTCTTAAAACTGTTCCTTTTTAGATAGAACCGATTTGACAGGGCAAGATACAGATACAAGCCGCCAATCAACGTAAATATTGTGCTTTTATTATCAACTATGAGTATCTAGTTTCCTTTTAAAGACTGAATTCATTTCAGAATTCCCTAAAATTAATTTATATTTGTCCTAATGATTTACTTAGATATAGTTTTGTTCAAGACCTAAGGTTAAAGAATATACATACCCTATGATATGAACATTTTTAAACTTTAGTTGAAAATGATTCTATATACGTTCACATTACATAAGTACAAACCACTACTTCCAGTTTACAAATGTTATTTCAAGTAGGCGTTTTTTATGACATATGACTAGCAACAGAATGCACTTGTCCTTTAGCTTCAATGTATACATATGAGGTCAAAATCTAGGTCGTTAAAATAACATATGAGCTTTATGTCAATTTCAAGGTCGTAAACCTAGGACCTCTAATCAAAGACCCGAGGTCTTCATTATGTATGGTTATTGAGTTTTGTCACCAATCACATAATTTCAAATATACGAGGGGAAAACGCGGCCATTAAATGTCAGCGTACCCTTTTATCTACAATTTATATGTTACATCATGTCGCAACTACAAATGTATCAAAATATGTTGTTAACATCTTATAAGATTTTTTGAAAGAAGTGAAAATAATCCAAAATCATATTCAGAAAATGAACTTGACCTCGACTTGATTTTCTTTTGATTGAATCAATGATATCTAATCAAAAGACCCTAGGTCTATATCACTTATGGTTTACCAGTTATAATTAAAGTTAATTTATTTCAAATATAGAAGGGGAAATTACTCTAAAATGGAGCCTCTGGACCGCTTCGGTCAAAATTATTCTTACGATCCTTAGGAAAAGAGTAAATTGGGGAAATAATTTTGTCGAAATCTTTCACGGTGGCGAATGAGATTCGCACACGCTTGGGAAGATAACTCAAATTATATAAAAAGGTTAGTTAAACTGGACTGTTCGATATCATATGCAAAAAATGTAAGCGACATCTTACGAATGCACCAACCACCGGCGGAAGAAGAAAAAATAATCATCAGAAAAAAAGTAAGACCAGAAAAGTGGAAAGACCAAATAATGATTGCAGATCTTTCACAGTTTATTAAGTTAATTTGGACAATATCAAGGCTAATTTAGAACTTGAAAAAAAGTGTAGAAACCAGCCTTGTTAAGAAAGGATGATACGCTTTAGATGTTATTTGGATATGTATTGTTGTTTAATCGCTTTCTTTTTTTAGCTTTCAAAAATATTAACTGTATTATACTATTGAAATGTTACAATGAACTACATATTTATGCTTCATCAATGTCAAAAATGTAACGTTATTTAATAATTAAGCACCAATTACTTTAAGTGTATATCGTTGTAGTCGTCAAACAAAGAAAACCTCCCCTGATGAACAAATCAAAAGACTTCGAGTGATGTTTGAGTCGGTTGAAGAGATGCTGGAATCTCCGGATTATGACGAAGACCTTCAAAAGGAATTGTCTGCAGCATGTCCGAACTATATGACTTATTTCCTTACAGCAAAACGAGATTTATTAAGAAATGATTGTGGTATCGTCGTAACAGGTTCGTCAAGAACACATCATTTTTTTTTTATCTCCGCTCAATTTTTTTTTAGTACCTACAAAATAACAGGATAATACTCTTGAATACAAACAAATAAACTTAGGTTTAATTATACAAAAAAGTTTTATATTTCTATTAAGACCTCTAAAATTACTGATGTTCAAATTTGGTAATTCGATCAAGAAGTTAAAAATCGAAATGAAAAAACTAATGTTTGGGAATCGCATTAATTGTTATATAAGCAAGATCGGTTGTGTCGACATATTGAGCGACTTCTGCTTTACATGCATCTCCCGCCGTTCTGATTCATCCTCGGTCAAAATGTCACAATCGAAAATAGGACATAACATGTAATATGAAAACATTGTGAAGTGCAAATCATCACCCCGAAATGACAAAAAATAACTAATAACTAGAGTCTTTAAAGCACCTGTGTAACTCACTTGATATTTTTATAAACAATAGATACATAAAATTATGCAACTGATATAATTTTGATTTAGTTTCAGAAGAACTTTTTAAAAGATAACAAAATATTTGTGAAAAAATTGTTAAAAAATTACTTTAAAGGGCATAATTCTTTATAGGGTCAGTTAAGCATGAGACCTATTTGTAGATGTTACTTTGCTGAACATTATTGCTGTTTACAGTTTGTTTCTCTCTATAATAATATTGAAGATATTAACCAAAAACTGCAAAATTTCAGTAAAATTGTTCATTTAGAGGCAGCAACCCAACAACAGGTTGTTTGATTCATAAAAAAATTCAGGACAGATAGATCTTATCTTGATTAACATTTTTATCCATTGTTCAGTTTTTTTTTTCAAAATTGTTTCAAAAATATAAGACATCAACTGCATTTTACCTTTATGTTCTCTTTTTTAGCCATGTCAGCCATGATGGTTGGCACGCGGGATCATCAGACACATTTTTAAACTACATACCCTAATGATGATTGTAACTAAGTTTGGTTGTATTTGTCTCATTAGCTTCAAAGAAGAAGATATTTGTTAAAAACTAACTTTAAAGCTCAATAACTCCTTAAGGGATCAATTGATAATTTTGGTCATTTAACTTATTTGTAGATATTACTTTGCTGAATATTATTCTTGTTTAAAGTTTATTTCTACATATAATAATTTTCAAAAGAACATCCATAAAACGGCAAAATTTCCTTCAAATTACAAATTCAAGGACAGGAACACCACAACGGGTTATCTCATACGTCAGAAAATGTCAGGACAGATAGATGTTGACTTGAGGAACAATATTACCAAATGTCAGATTTGCTCTTAATGCTTTGGTTTTTGAGATATAAGCCAAAATCTACGTTTTACCCTTATGTTCTATTTTTAGCCATGATGCCATCTTGGAAGGCAGGCCTGGTCATTGAACACATTTTCAAACTACATAGCCCAATGATGATTGTGGCCAAGTTTGGTTGAATTTTGCCCAGTAGTTTCAGAGGAGAAGAACTTTGAAGTCAACAGACAATGACAACGACGGACGACGACGACAAAGGACGACGACGGACAACGACGACAACGTACAGCGACGACGACGACAGATGGCGGACGCCAAGTGACGAGAAAATCTCACTTGACCCTTTGGGCAGGGTGAGCTTAAAAAAACAGCTATAGTAAAACATCAAAATATAAAAGGTAGAAATAACTTTAAAAAATGTATATAAAATCATAATATCAATAAATACTGTTAGACCACACAAATTAAACACTTTTGGTGTAGATTCAGAAATAGTTATATTGATTCGACACTGACAGAATTTGATTTATATTAAATGTGAAAAGACGCACATATTTAGTGTTTAACGTTCTTTTGGTATTCTCGACACCAAGATCATTAAAGAACATGTAAATCCGAATCTCCGTAAAGATTTCAGAAAACAAAAAGAAAGGGTAAAATGGTTGATAAGTTATTAACTAACACTGAATAAATGCCCATACTGGCGGATGTTTTGGTTGAGATGGTATCACCAGACAAATAGTGTAAATTTCTATAATATATAGTTTTTCTTTCATCAACGTATTTTATTTGGCATACCACTGACTGTATTTAGTTGACCTAAAACATCAAGTGAGCTGTTGTCATCACTTGTAGTCCGTCGTCCGTTTTCTTTTACAAAAATCTTCTCCTCTGAAACCACAGGGCCAAATTTAATTAAACTTAGCCACAATCATCAATGAGGTAACTCGTTTAAAAAATATGTCTGACAACTCCGTCTTTCAACCAACATGGCCGCCATGGCTAAAAATAGAAGATAGGGGGAAAATGCAGTGTTTGGCAGATATCTCTGAAAATAAAGCATTTATAAGGAATTTGACACTAGCTAAAAATGTTCATCAGGATTTGATTTATCAGCCCTGTAATTTCAGACGAATCAGACATCCTGATGTTGGCGTGCTGTTCCTAAATTGGTAATTTTAAGGATCTTTTTTTCAGTTTTTGGTTATTATCTTGAATATTAATTTTAGATACAGGTAAACTGTAAACAGCAATAATGTTCAGCTAAGTAAAATCTACAAATAGGTCAAACATCGCCGAAATATAACAAGGTAGTCAACATAGTCATTTTTTAAAAACTTTTTTTTGTAATCTCTAACCAACATTTTGTGCACTTTATCTTCTGGGCCAAATAGAATTATAGTTTGACATAAGTTTTTGTAGGATAGCTTGATTGAAAAATATATCCAGAAACCCTGCCGTCTAAACAAAATAGATGCCAATGCTAAAAAATTAACATAGAAGACTATGGGAAAATGGTTAGAAAACCAATTTCAAATAGTCACGACTTGAACGCTATTTTGAATAATGATAACGGGTCTTCAGTAACTATCGTAAGACTATATTGGCATGACCTGTTTTTCATTTAACTATAAGGCCAAATTAAACTAAACTTGGTCTCAATCATTATTGGGGTAAATTATACTATTTATCATTATGTATACCTTATTTTACATGATTTTCAAAACCACAGTAGATACAGGTGAGTGATGCAGGCTCTTGAGAGCCTGTAGGTATTACTTGAGGGCAACTGACGAGTTTTCTGTATGTTAGATAATGGAAATGTATGGTTACTATCTTGTTATCATAATGTAGATAATATAAATAACAAAAGAGAAGGACCAATGGTAACTTTAATGTATTTAAATGTAATGTGTTTGTCATTTGATTTTGCCATGTGATTAGGAACATTCCGATTTGATTTTCCTCGGAGTTCAGTATTTTTGTGATTTTACTTTTTAATGGTATGATTTTGTATTTAACATTGAAAAGGCTTTGCTTCAAATTTATTTGTATAGGCGAAACAAGTGCCGGTAAAACGACACTTATTAATCAACTTGTCAAAAAGAAGGTTTTTGTAACAAGCAATTTAGCAGCAACTGGTACCATCACAAGAATTCGGGATTCAAAAAAGATGAAAATAAAATGTTACCTTCAAGATGAAACTCTAATGAAGGAGGAAGAAGCACAAGATGCAAAAGCACTGAGATCTTTTATCAAAGGACTTACTGATATAAGTAAAATCCCAGAAGATTTAAAAGACATTTACTATGTGGACGTTTACCTACCAGTGTCAATTTTAAAGGTAAGCTATTACAAAATATTCTGATATTCGTTATAGTAAGGCAATTATTGTCCTTTATTTCACACTTGAGGTGTTATCAGTTTTTACTAGAGTGATGCTTTTATTTATCCGTATCACCAATTGTTACGTGGCAACTAAAAAAGCTAAACATATATGTCGTGATGATAAAATTGACTGATGTTTTGTTTATTACAGTTGCAAATATTTCATGCAGCTTTCCAATTGTGAACTTTCCATTTTTAAGTAGCAACATTCCAGCAGCACCTGCATACGGGGTATATATCTCCCAATTGATACGATATTCCCGTGCTTGCGTTTCCTATCATGATTTTCTTGATAGAGGGTTACTGCTCACAAGGAAGCTATTAAACCAAGAGTTCCAAATGGTGAAGTTGAAATCATCCCTTCGTAAATTTTACGGACGCCATCACGAGTTGGTTGACCGTTATGGAATAACCGTTTCACAAATGATATCGGATATGTTCCTTACGTCGTAACTACAATCCCCTTCCCTTTCATGAATGTGACCTACCGAATTAGACTATTTACCGGATTTGTAATCACATAAGCAACACGACGGGTGCCACATGTGGAGCAGGATCTGCTTACCCTTCCGGAGCACCTGAGATCACCCCTAGTTTTTGGTGGGGTTCGTGTTGTTTATTCTTTAGTTTTCTATGTTGTGTCATGTGTACTATTGTTTTTCTGTTTGTCTTTTTCATTTTTAGCCATGGCGTTGTCAGTTTGTTTTAGATTTATGAGTTTGACTGTCCCTTTGGTATCTTTCGTCCCTCTTTTGGGACAAGAAACAAATAAACACAATATGTAGGTTCTTCAAAAGTTGGTCGAACGGGATGCAGGTCTGCAATTGGAGACATCACTGTATAATTAGCAAATGATTAGGGTATATTATAGGGATTTAATGACAGAAATATATCATAGGAAAAAGTTACAAATATAGACCCTCAAAGAAATGGTGTTAGGATTCTTAACGTAGCACTATCAGACAAAGACATCGGATTTCAGGTTCTAATAATGATAACGTCCGGACGTGGCTGCATAATTGTAATAATGCTGTCAATTGAAAAAAAAGGTATATGTTTTAAACTTTGTACTTTATTTTACCTTTTTAACTCTCATGGATTCGAGTGTCACTGATGATCTTTTGTAAACGAAACGCGCATCTGGCGCAAATACAAAATTCCAATCCTGGTATCTATGATGTTTTATTATCAATAACATAGACATCAAATTTAATCCATTACAGTCTTGAACATTGAAATTTGGACCTATTTTATAAGAAGAAATGTTTAATGTTGATAGAAATTTGATTAAGATAGATTGTTTGATATGAAATTGTATGAAAGTCATAATGTGAAGTAACTGGTTTTTTTCTGATATATTTTTAGGGAAACGTAATTATTGTAGATACACCTGGAATAGGAGAAAATGAAAAGCTGGACAACATATTATTAGATTTCCTAACACATGCAGTTTCGTTTGTGTTTATAGTAAACGCAAAAAACGCCGGTGGAATACACGAAGATAGGGTAAACATTAATACAATATCATTTAAATATGGAATTTCCGATCATATATATTAATAATATTGTTTGTCTGCCGATTTTGATGAGAGAAATATCCATGAGAGCCATTAAGACAATACAACAATGCAGGTTTTTTTTTGTTGAGAAATTGAAGAATTTTAACATTTTTAATTTAAAAATCGTATTGTCAAATACACATATGTACTTGTCCCTGTTAAATTTAATCAGTTAGGTTGTAGCTATATATGGCTATTGTATTCTAATTCTGTTTTGTGATTTTTTTTTAAACATATGCTTATAATAAAATCCGAACTCTCTGTTGGTCATTTTAGTCTCTACATAGTGGTGTTTATATTATCATCTTGAAATCTTTTTTCAATCTCAAATCAACTGATGTCATGTTATAATCAAGTTTACTAATACCATTTCATGCTTTTAATTGACTTCAGCTTTCAAAAATTTTGAAAAAAATTATGGATAATCGAGACAAAATGCCTTGTTTTGATCCACGAGAGGTGATGTTTTTAACAAATCAGTGGGATATCATCGATAATGACGATCCTTCATCTGGCGAAGACGAAGATAGCGAGAGCAAAAGCGAAGATCAACACACACAGACATGGAATCTCATTCAAAGAAAATTAGAAAAAGGCTGGGTGGGGTTTAATGTTGAAAATGTATTTCGAATAAGCCTCAAACAGGCGAGTAATTTTAAATGATCATAAATGACCTCATTCAACGCAGGTATTAGATGCAGTACCTTTTAAAATGAAAAAGTGGAAACATTAAATGGCAATACACAGAAATGCAAAACAAAACAAAGAGACAAAAAACATTGAACAAAATAAACAGCACATATTTAACTGCGGTTAGGGGTCATCCATAATTGTCAACCATTTTCCAAAGTGTACAAAACGTACACTTGGGGGGAGCGGGTTAAAAAATCAACATTTTTACCGTACGCTTTTTTTTTAATCTCCGGAATTTATATCGTTTCCGTAGGGAAAGTCGATTTATAAAATCGAGAATTGGCTTGGGTGTGTTTCTCTTCTTATTTCTTCTTTATTATTTTCACTTGATGATATTGATTTCGATATCATAATTCTACTCAATCGGGATTGAACGATTAAAAGATCAAATCATATGAAAACTAAATCTTTCAAAAATGTGAACTAGTAAAATTATTTAAACAAAAAGTTTGCAAGCATTTCTCAGTACCCCCGATTGTCAATTTCACCTGCTTTATCGTTATCGTTATAGTTTTACTCTGTTTAATAAATTTAATAAACAAAATTGATGGAAACACTAAATTCTTTGAATTTTTTGATTTTGACAAGACGCCATTTTGTGAAAAGATTTTAAACTGGTCTTTAGATTAATTTCCTTGTAATGCATTCCAAAATAGTAAACCAGTAAACCGGAAGTAAACTTATTTTTCTTAGTATAAGCCTCCTTTAATTAGGAGCACCCCCATATGAAGTCTAACCTTAACTTAAAAAATATCCAATATATGTACACGTTACAGTATATATACATCAACGATAATAGTGCCATGAATGGCATATTTACAGGGACCTTTTAAATAGAAATACAGGCGGGAAATTAAAAAAATTCAAAATGTTTTAAAACATTACACTTTTATTGATTGATGTCTTGAGCTCTGATTCCATCAACAAGTGTCAATCCATACTTTACCAATGCAATATAACCATTCATTTTCCTTTCTTTGATTCTTAGCATAATTTATGTGCCCTTTTGTGAATCTTTTGAATGCTCTAGGTGCCCTTTTTTATTGGAGTTACCATTCCCACTGTGTGATAGGGGAAACACTAATCTTTGTACCTTATTCTGACAAAATACAAGCATCACAGATAGATGTCATCAAATAAAACAGTCAGATATATTTTAGTTTTTTTTCAATGCAAATTTCGATATTAAACTAAAATATAATGGACATGATCTTCTTTTTATTAAGAATGACTGATTCTTCTCTTGAAATCTGAAAATGGTTGATGTACACTTTTTGAGGGAGGGTGGGGGGTCTGAAAAAGTGTACGTTTTGTACACTTTGGAAAATGGTTGACAATTATGGATGACCCCTTAGGCAACAAATATACAGTCAAATACAAGGGATGAATGCTTAAAGAGTTCCATATTTTTTTTGTACATTCTTGATTTATATTGCGTAAACATTGGTTAAAAATAATATTCGATGTAGGGACAAGAAAAAAATTAACTGGGATTGTTTTTTTCTAAAAGTTGATAACTGTAACGGTATGTTACAAAGATTTCCCATCAATATCAATAACTACATGTTAGTGTCATTTACCCTTTCAATAGGATTCAATTATACAATTCATAACTCTGGATTAAAAAAAATCGTAAGAATATCGTCCTTTTATAACGGCAGTCATGACTTGAAACACAAGCTTTGGTATGTTATTCTAACTGCGATATTCATATAAACTCCATATACAGCAGAAGCGTATTGCAGAAATAGAAAGTTCACTTTAAGATAATTGAAATGATGAATTAATAATTGACGTAAGACAAATCGCGGACTTCGTGCACATTTCTGCTTTCTTACATAAAAGCTAAAACAAAATTAAAGTAAAAAGAAAATTGTATTACAGTTTTTGAAGAAGAAAAAAAAACTATACAATATTGCAATGACTTTGAAATACTTGTTGAAGGTTGAAAAGGGTGTTGTCAGCTTTTTTACTGATGAATACAAGAGATTCGAAACAGTGTTAAAGAACACGATTGACAAAAATGAAAATAAAAGAGTGGAATTCTACTACAGGTTTGTTTACATGGTTTTTGTATTGTCAATAACAAAATAACTTTTATCTTAACCGATAGCGCTTTTTTGACGTATAAGTTTTGATCAAATAGGAAATAACAAAAAATCAATCGTGACGGTATGACATGCTGATGCTCAAACGGAGCTTAACAAATGCTGTTAGTTTTACTTTCTTTTTTAAAAAGCCTTATGAGTATCGAGTTTTTGTTTTAGAAATGTCTCTCTTTGGATTTGGTTATCCATTATTATGGATATTTTCAAAATTGTATCTTTTGAAGTCGGTATTTAAAAGAAAGTTACTGTGTAATTTAATATGTATTTAAGGCTCGAAATGTAATTGAATCAATACCCAAAAAAATAAAAGCACAATTAAAACAGGTAGTATTACATTTATTATATCGTAATATTTAGATTATTGAAAGATTTCATACGTCATGCAGAAAGAGGTACACTCGCAAGGTTAAAACTGTTGGATAGGTCAGAAGAAGAACAGCAGCGGGTCATAAGTCAAAGCAATGATAGGATACGAGAATTGGAATTGAAATGCAAGCAGGTAAAAATATGATATAACTTTTATATCCGTAATCTGTTACAATAAATTAAACGAACACAGAAGTTTCGCGATTTTCAAATTTCACAAATCCAATTTAAAACGATACGAATCAAGATAAAACACAATTGAATTAACTGCTTACTCCAGAACTTAAGATTCAAATAAAGCAGCTTCACACTTTGAAAATCATAAAATGTATGCTGCTGTTAGAATTTATTAAATTAAACTTTATCACACCGCGGGTAAATTATGACATTGTGATTGGGTAAACGCAGTCACGTATTAATCCCAATTGATTCATAAGGGGTAAGTTAATTTCATAGGTTCATTGCGTCACGAATACTGGTAATGGTGACGTCATATATTAATGCTGTTGTGTTTCAATATTTATTTTTCTACAAGACGTTATGTTAAAATAGATAATTATTCACCTTGAGCGATGTATTATTGTTGACTATTCGAGATTCTTTTTTTTGCGAACCCGTCTGCAGCTGATTGTGTGATTTTAATATTACTACGCGGGACTCAAGGGATTTAAAATCGAAAATAAATGCAATAAATATAATTTTTTGCGTCTTCCAAAGCACAAACAATATACAGAATTATTTGCGGGATAAAGACTCAGTTCGAAACAGGAGTAATATCTCTCTAAAGCTCTAATTACACCCGTTTCTTAGCCTCGTACAAATACAGCTGATATTTAAAGACACTAAACAGTTATTATCTTTTTATCCCGCATATTGGTAAGGTGTCTTATTTGATTTTGTGTTCCGAACACCGAGAAACCAATACGATTCTTTTTTTCGATATATAAAATTGTTTTCAGAACAGCTCTTTTATATGCAATTATTAGTAAGCCAATCCCTTTCGTGTTACACATGTCTACTAACTAGGATGTTTTACATTCCACCACTCGTGGGTTTTTATTTTTGATAAAAAAAAACGATATCTAAAGATTTATTCTTTAGAAAGTACGCAAATATATATTTTAGTGTTAATTGATCAATTTGATGGAGCGTTAAGTACAATTTCCTTTTTTCATATATTTCAGTCACGAATAGAATTGGAAAGTTACAAATCTGAGATCATTACAAAGCTTGCAGAAAAGTTGCAAGCGTACCTCTATTCAAGTCGTGGAAGGGAAGACATTTTAAATCCTCCACACAAACAAATTATATGTGAAGTCTCGTATAGATCCCTCGATAAAGAGGTCCCGGCCCGAGTTCAGAGTGGAATACAACGATGGTGTGAAGGTCAAGAAGTTAAAGCAATCATCGATGATGCAGACGCAAAAATGAAATCAACTGTTGAAGAAATAGAGTCACAGTTGCAAGAAATTGAGATTGAGATGACAGGAATATATACGAGAGTTGAAGACAGCACGGGCGCTGTTATTCTTGGCCTTGGGCTAGGACTGGGGTTTCTTTTTTTACCATTTTCAATAGTATTTACGTTTGTGTTTGCTTTGGTAATTGCTCCCTTATACATAGTTTGGGGATGGTTTGTTAGCCCGGCAGGTGTTCGCCAAAAGGTAGACGAAATATATAATGAGTGTCTCAGTAAGGTATCAATGTCGGAATTAAAAGCAAGTTTTGCAAAATCGTTTGGGGTAGAATACAATAAAGTGATTGTCCGTATTTTCGACGAAAGTATACCAAAGTTAATAGCAAGTCTGCGCACAACAAACAAAAAGCTTCTTGATGAACACAAGTCTATCAAACAGAAACGAGACTCATTCATGCGATTAAAGGAGAATATTCAGAAAATACAAGAAGCAACTAAGAATTTTGAAATTCACTGTTGAGAATGCTCTTTATATTTTTTTTTTTTTGTTGTTGAGTGGTTCGAGTTTTTCTTGTCTTTAGTAGGTGGTGTATTTATGAATAGTGAAACTTTAATTCCATACGCCAGGGTATTGTCTAATTAATTATTGTGTGTAATTCCTTGTTTCAGAAACTTATGTAGATGTTTTTTTAACAATAATCCATAGAACGTTAAACATTTGTGTTTCCGTGTTGGTTGGTATGATCCCGAGTTGACATCTCTACTTTTTAACAAGCGTTTGCAATGTCACGGAAGTCGATCAATAGTAAGTTTCAGCTTCAAAACATAACAAACTACACTGTAATTTATATGCAATTTTTTTCCTTGATTAAAAAATCAAGACGCATAACTTATAAAGGATAACGTCTATTTTGACAAACTTCAAATGCTTCACAGAAAAATCCTTTCTTTTCAATGTTGTGTTTGAAACATCCTTGTTATTTTTTTTTCTTTTTCATCATTCATGCTGTTTTTATTTGAAATGTTACATGTTTCATGTGTTTTGTTATGTCAAAATTTTGAGGCAGTGTGTGTGTTTCTTAGTGTCGAAAGCCGTACGGCACGCTGCAGTTTTTTTATTGTATGTTTGTACATTTATAACTATTAAGAAACTAAATAAAAGCTTCCAACTCCATTAGCCAAAGTTGGCCTTAGTTGTATTTAAATATCGTTTAAGGTTCATTTTGGTTATATAGCTCTTGTCGTGTTTCGATACATTCTTGGCTAAAAATATTTGAACATTTCTGATGACTTTTCATTAATAAAAGTACTACTGAACAATATAATGAATAAAGTATAGATTTAATTTTGTTGGTTTAAATATTTGATATTAAAACAGAGAAACATGACACGGACTAAATACAGATTCATTGTGTTAATTTACGTTTTTTGATTGAGTTAAGCCTTCCAATTATATTTTATCGTGTGTTTTTTCTATGTTGTGATGTTATTTTATACTATTGTTTCAGAAAAAGGGAGAAGGTTTGGTACCATTCAAACGTTTAACCCCGCTGCAAATGCTTGCACCTGTCTTAGGTCAAGAATCTTATGTACAGTAGTTGTCGTTTGTTTATGTAATTTATACGTGTTTCTCGTTTCTGTCTCGATTTTTATATAGATTAGACCGTTGGCTTTCCTGTTTGATTGGTTTGACACTAGTAATTTTGGGGCCCTTTATAGCTTGTTGTTCGGTGTGAATCAAGACTCCGTGTTGAAGGCCGTAATTGACCTATAAGGGTTTACTTTTATACATTGTTATTCGGATGGAAAGTTGTCTCATTTACACTCATACCACATCTTCCTTTATCTATATAACACTAGCCTTTAGTAGCTGTCGAAATGACTACTGCGAAATATTCAGGATATAGATAATCTCGATGAATCAAGAAACCTAAACTATCTTTAACTTTATCGTCCAAACCTTATGTTCATGGTAGATGATAGAATTGTATAATCGTGGTTTATTATTATAATTTAGAAACTAAAAAAAATGCCAGTTCCAGTTCAGGAATATGACAGTTGTTGTCCATTCGTTTGATGTGTTTTTTTGAATTTTCAGTTCAGTATGTTTGTGATTTTACTTTTTTTATATAGATAAATGGTTTGATTTCATTTGATAGTTTATTTGTGTTCTCTACCCACCTCTATATATTTCTTAATAGACAACATACATAAATCATAAAATTCGGTCAAGATACAGAGGTGAAAGATACCAACGTGTCATTCAAACTCATTAGAGGAAAATAAACTGACAACGCCATGGCAACAAAAGTTAAAGACAAACAGACAAACAATATGTTTATTTTGTTTCTTTAAGGTTATCTTTAATAACATATCTGCTGTTTTAACAATTTATTCGAATTACAGCGTAAGTACACAACTCACAACATAGAAATCTATGGAATAAATTACTGATAGTATTATAGATTAATTCATAAAAGAGGGACGAAAGATCCCAGAGAGACAGTCAGAGATCGAAAATGAACTGACAACGCCATGGCTAATAAAGAAAACGACAAATAAAAGTACACAACATATAAAAAACTAAATACTAAGCAACACGAACTCCACCAAAAATTGGGGTGATCTCAGGTATTCCGGAAGGGTAAGTAGATCCTGCTCCGCGTGTGGCACTCGTCGTTTTGATCATATTAGTACAAACACGGCAAATAATCTAATTCGGTAGATAACATTCGTTATAAGATTGTAGTTAGACTTCAAACCGCGAATTTCTAAGTGTGCTGGTATCGTCGTTAGCAGAACCATGTTGACTTTTATGTATTATGTATTACTGAAAAATTATTTCACCAGGGTTTTCGATATCACAAACTAGTCAAAACATTCACTAAAATTTATCATCGGTATAAAGACATCATTCGTAAATATAGCTCAACATGCAGACTTCTAATACGTTCAGGTATTTCACATCCAATTTTTTATGGAAATATTCTTTATAAAGCACAAAGATGTCAGTATTCACATCAGAAACTTACAAGACCTTTGAATAGACTTTAAGAAGGGATAAAATTACGGTACTGTTGTCAAGTCATTAAAGATTGCATATGTTGGCGTTAATATTGAGTCACTGATAAGGTCTTTGCATCGGAACTAAACACATTTATTCTAAAAACAGTTGTTGGCATGACACGGGTTATGTTCTTCTCATATATGTTATGATGGTATGATACTAAACCCCTAACGGGAAAGATTGTGGCCTGATGTTCATATGATGAAATCATAATCTTTCAGTCAGTTTAATTGAAGTCTGCAGCTGGCATGTCAGTTAACTGCTAGTAGTCTGTTGTTATTTATGTATTATTGTCATTTTGTTTATTTTCTTTGGTTACATCTTCTGACATCAGACTCGGACTTCTCTTAAACTGAATTTTAATGTGCGTATTGTTATGCATTTACTTTTCTACATTGGTTAGAGGTATAGGGGGAGGGTTGAGATCTCACAAACATGTTTAACCCCGACGCATTTTTGCGCCTGTCCCAAGTCAGGAGCCTCTGGCCTTTGTTAGTCTTGTATTATTTTAATTTTAGTTTCTTGTGTACAATTTGGAAATTAGTATGGCGTTCATTATCACTGGACTAGTATATATTTGTTTAGGGCCAGCTGAAGGACGCCTCCGGGTGCGGGAATTTCTCGCTACATTGAAGACCAGTTGGTGACCCTCTGCTGTTGTGTTTTTTATTTGGTCGGGTTGTTGTCTCTTTGACACATTCCCCATTTCCATTCTCAATTTTATTCTAACATGTTTAACATTTTCTTTACCTACCTTCTTTTTTTATTAACATATAATTATAGATATATTACAGAATTTCTGAATTAATGAGTATAGATCCTCTAAGAGCTAAACATATATTTTTATATTATGATTAGATGGACACATCGGGTACCCGACAATGACATGCACACAAAAATAAAACTATGCTGTGGTCATAACATGGACGTCAACTACTGCCAATATTTAAACCTATGATTATCAAATAAATTACCAATTTATAAACAATTTGTAGATACAGTGACTATCTAGGACCAGTGATCTACACTAAATGCGTCAAATGATAAATGAACACTGAGGTATAATGAACAAAATAGATTATTTCCCCTTTATATTATATTTCATAATTGTAAATCCTGTATATAAATAGATTGAAAAATTAATAAGGGTAAAAGAGAGGCCATAAATTCTAAAAGGATATTTAAGCTAATGGTCGAAATCAACGATGATAGTCCGTCAGAATGGGACGATAACTGGCTGACCCGTGTTAAGAGAGAGAGCCATATCTCTTGCACGTTAAAGACACCCTTGTAGATTTCGAAAAAGAGCAGGCTAATGTCGCTACAAGGCAGCACTCGCACCCTCAAAGTGGAAAGGGATGCAAAACTGTTTCCCAATCCACTATAAATAAATATGTTTATACTAATCAAATGGCCTAGGCCATGGCCAAAATAAAATGTTTTACGATTAAGTCCGTGTTCACATTGGCCTAAACTTTGTGGTGTGTTAGTGTATATCGCACGGTAACAAAACACAATTACGTTCCCATTGATAAAACTCAATGTTTACATGTAGTTTAAATCATGTTTTGTCTACATACAGTCGATAGTCAATGTAGGTCTTGTGTAGGTTTAGTGTACACAAAACAAAGTATTTAGAACATGCATTCTACCATGTTTTTATAAAGAAGAAACGTTTTTATTTTAATAAAACTGATATTTAATTATTAATAAATTTAATTTCTCTTGGTTCAAACTCATGACCGTTTTATTCAAGCACAACTAATGAATTGCGAAGAAACGCAAATATGTTTTTCATAAATTCGCTATAATATATATTTTTTTCAAACATTGCCTACATGCGTATATATATGCGAAATTTGTTTGTATATTTGTATGCGAAAGGAGCAACCATTTGTTTTTTGTCGAAGTTGGGTTTGGGGGATGGTAGGATGAAAAATGTTGTCCTGCTTTTACTTTTTTAGTCGTCATCTCTGTCCTGCCTTTTTTTTTTAATTCTATTCTGTCATGGCCTTTTTATAGGTTTACCCTGACTATTTTTTTAAGGGGGGGGGGGGGGGTGCAAAGTGACTCATCCTGCCTTTTTTTCACTCAAAACTCCTGTCCTTTCTTGTCTTCAAATATCATACTAGCCCCGCCCCCTAATAAATCAAATGAGAGGTCCCTGCGCATAATGTATATTCCTATGTTTCCCTTTTCACTTTAAAGTACTGCAATAATCAAAATGGCTTTCATAACTGCTAGAAAAGTTGCCCATAATTTAAAGTTAGATTCTATGTAAGAAGCATTTATATGACATAATTATAGTTTACAAGTGTGAACAAATCTCGTGTACAGGCAATTAAACCAGGTGTATATGTGAACAAATTTAATGTGAAACCAGTGTATATTAGATTAAACTAATGGTACACATGTTTACTGTACATGGTATTTGGTGTGAACACGGCCCAAGAAAGACGTAGAGCAGTACACAAAAACGAAACATATAAAAACTAAATACTGATCAACGCAAGCACCTTGTAGTAAAAAAGAAAACACATTGAGTTATCAAGAATAATTTAATTGCATAGAAAACGAAAACATTTCTCAAATTAAGTGTAAATAGTTGTCAAAGGTACTAGGCTTAAAATTTAATACGCCTGATGCGCGTATCGTCTACATACCACTCATCAGTGACGTTCAGATCAAAAGTTAGAACACTAAACAAATACAAAGTTGAAAAGCATTGCGGACACCAAATTCCAAAAAGTTGTGCCAAATATGGCTAAGGTTATCTATGCCTGAGATAAGAAAATCCTTAGTATTTCAAAAATTCATACTTTTGCAAACAGTAAAGGACAAGGTATGATAAGGGCCGTTTCTGGCCCCCCTTTTTTCAAAATTTTTAAACTTTGAAGTTGAAACCAATCACGCCTGTGTTATGAACTACAGTATCTGATCGTCCATGTAGAACCTTATTTTTAGGTGTTATGTACTCAAATATGTTCAAACTGAGACCTTGAAAAGCCCTAAACGACGAAAAGTGTAAAAAATCTACAATTTCGTCATGTTCGGAGACAAAATTTGACATCAGCGCCAACGTAGAGCATCTTGAAATTTTCAACCATCAACTGTACTCTTCTGTATCTTTCACATAATAAAATATCATGGTGGTCTACGTTGGCGCTCATGTCTAAAAATTTGAAAAATAATCCGATTGTTTACATATTTTGACAAGTTATTATAGTACGTCAAAGTGAACGGCACGCGTACGAAATTATTCCGGGATTCATAATTGATCAGCATATCACGTACGGATTGTTTTATGTCGTATCCAGTCATCAAGACATGTCACTATCTTTAAAAGAAATATGTTGTGAGTGGAATTAGACCGTTAATAATCAAAATAGTCTAACACTGTGCAGCCAAATACAGAGTTGTGTCCCTTGAAATATGGTGAATTAATTTTTATTCATTATAATTTTCAAATAGTTAACGAAATCTGGGTCAAGTAGGATAAACAGTATTGTAGTTCCATTGGAAGAATAGAGTAATAAATCGGTTTAACTTTAGAAGTAAATCGGTTTATATGTACATAAGTTGACAGGTCGACAGGTTGACAACTGTTATAGTCGATATGTTGACAAGCGTAACGGTCGACAGGTTGACAAGTTGTCAAGTGTTAAGATCTACAGGTTGACAAGTGTTAAGGTTGACAGGTTGACATGTGATACGGTCGACATGTTGACATGTTTAATTTTACAATAAAACAAGTAAATTGGTTTATTTATTTTACAGTTTCCATTTCTCAAAATGAAATTGTCAACTACCTGTCGACTTGTCGACCTGTCTACCAGTTACTATTGTTTATATTTTATATTTTGGAAATGCTATCAAGTTGTTAACTTGTAGACTACTTGTCAACCTGTCGACTTAATTTTTATTATATTTAATTGTCACCCTGTCAACCTGTCGACCAGTCAACTATAAAAATATTAACATTTTCAACATCATCAACCTGTCGACTGGTCAACTTGTCAACCAGAGAACCATAAAAATATTTACATTTTTAACACATTGTCAACCTGTCTACAAGTCATTTATTTTTTGACGTTGTATAGTTCAAATACCTTTATTGCCCATGAATACATACGCGTATAAATTTATTATAAAAGCCGGAACTATAGTACCGTATACAGGTATATCCTACTTGAGCCCGAAATCTTACAAATGAATTTTATAATAAATTCTCAATATATTCAAACTCTTTTTGTAGTTCTGAAGAAAATCATTTCATCAAAAGGTATATATTTTGCACTTTGAAGTTTTCTATTTAACCATCTACAGAAAAATAGATTTATGTGTCATATCCATTTCGTGCACATGTATGTTACCATAAGGGTTAGAACCTGCACATGTGCATTGTTCATAATTAAGTAGTTATCTGAACAGAGAATTAAGAATATTAAAATCACTTGTTGTTAGACAAAACTCTGCGTACTGTACTAAGGTAATCCGTTATGCATGTGCAGTTGGTATTAATTCCAAAGTATGAAATGTAATTAGAAACATGATTCCAGGTAAAGAGCAGTTGATACTGATATTAAGTTAACTACACTTATACTATACTGTAAATTATGTATTTCCAGCCTATTCATATATCGGTACACTAATAATTTTTCTTATATATGTGTCAGAGCACTCTTTTGACAAGATGTAATCATAAAATAAAAGTACACATGTAGCATTCAATTGACTCAGATCCTATATGGATTATCAAATAAAATATATGCTATAGCGAAATTACTTTCAACATATACTTGCATAAATACAAATTGGATAAGACCCATGGCAAACAAACTTATGAAGTATGCGCGAAAAAACATGTGTATTTGTTTGCCATTTCGAATGTGTATTTTGTTTTGTCTAGAAATTTATGTAAGTGACAAAATTTCATGCCAAACCTATACCGATTCCTGGAGTGCACTGGTACTTATTACATGTATCTAGCTGTTTAATGTACATGTAAACTATGTCCTCTTAATTCTATTTCACATTCCCCCCTCCCCTCACGGGACAAAATGTCGAGCACGTTCGTTAATTTAGATCTGTCCGTCCGTCCATTCGTCCGTTCGTCTGTTTCTGTCCGGATATATACGTCTAGCTATCTCCTTCATTTTTTGACCTAAAAGCTTTTTATTTATAATAGAGGTGTGTATGTCTACAGGGTTTGGATTTTTTTTATAAAATTTTCTTTAACTGTCCGGTATTTTTTATACAAGCTATACATATAAAGACTGGGTTATCCTCCTACAGTTTTTGAGATACAGTTTTAATACCTAATAGGTTTATTGTACACATAATTGAAGCATGTATTGCCATCGGATTTTTATTATTCTTAAAATAGTCAAAAAATGTCAGATTTTTGGACTTAGTCAATACTTCTTGCTACTTAAAAAACAATTAGGGTAGTTGTTGAATATTAACCAAAAACGTTAGTTGAACTTGTTTTCCCTCTCAATTGCTATTGAAGGCACAACTTGCACTACTAGTACTATAGTTTAATCATGTTAATGTCCCTAATGCAATAAATAAGATTTTTTAGTAACTTCAAATATTTATTAAATACCGGAAAAGTTGAACTTGGTGAATATATACAATTGACTTGCTTTCATTTCTTACTGCTAATTATTCTTGCATATATTAACCAATCTAACCTGATTTTACTCTAATTTGTACAATTAAAAATCAATAGGTTTTTTTTCTAGTTCAATTTAATTTCTATCTTTTTCGGTTGTTGCTAAGCAACTTTTAGGTTGCTATGGTCAATTACATTTTCTTGGGAAAAAAATAATGATGACTCAGACATCATATACATGAAAGAAAAATCATTTACAGTTGCTTAATCTTTAAATATTGCTCTATTTATACCTCATATGGCCGAAATTACAAATTTTTGAACCGTTGCTAGGCAAAATTTTTGTTGCTAGGTTGTTGCTAAGCATTTTTTAAAACTGAAATTGAAGTGACATTTCATTTGCAAACTTAAGTAAGTGTTAAACAAACAATATTATTTTGAATTATGCTAATGTGTAACGAGAAAGCAATGCATATGAGATAATTTGGCTATTTATTTAAACCGTTGCTAGGCAACCTTCCTTTCACCGGAACATAAAAAAATCATAGTTTTGAATAGTTTCTACACTAAGGTTATCAGTGATGCATATAGAAACTTATTTGGGAAGGGGGCCAAAAACGCCTCTTATCATACCTTGTCCTTTATAAAAATGACCATATAGTTAATATTCATGTCGACGTGTTGACTACCTTTCATTGTTTATATTATGTAAGTGTGCTTTTAAAGTAACACATCAATACTTTTACATTGCTTGTAGTAACATCGAACACGCACTGGTATTGTATTTATTTCTAATTATTAACGGATGATTTATTATCATTACTTAAATCGATAGCAAGACATCTGACCTTTGACTATTGTTTACCTATATTTGGATATATAGATAATTCCAGATATTGTAATACTTACATGACATGTCTGAGTGATAAGAATTTCAAAATGGAGATCAAATCGTTATCTCGTACAATACTTATATGTCTGACAACGCTGTATACGGCTTTGTTTATTATATTGTCTCTTTGGCAATATTATAAAACCTACACACTCAAGCATGAATACCTGTACGAATCAGAAAAGTTACGAGCACTGGAATCACGGTGTAAATCGGAGGATACAATGTCGTCTGAGGTAAGATTAGTTCGTCATGCACTACATGCATGTACATGTATAATTTGTTTTTTAAATTGCATGCTTGCAAACCTAGCCCACAAGATGGTGTGACCCTAAGAAGTAATACTCAACAAACAAATTCATTTTTACTTTTATACACTACGCGATTTTTGAATTAACTGTATCGTTTCGCACCGAAACACAACCTATAATCTAAAAACTAACAGTTCTGTAGTTGTATAGTTGCCACCGTCAATTTGTGATATGACGGTCGAAAAGCAGTTTTACTGGTGACGCGTAGCGGTGACAGAAAAACGGAAAATTGTGATCGTCAAATCAAAATTGAAGGTTGCAACTTTTCAACTACAATGCTGTTATTTCAGTTCTAAAGCATTAATACAAAAGAAAAACTACGTTAGAGATTAAAAGAATGTTCAATTTGAATTAAAATAAAATTCTACAAACCTTCATGAATTATTTTGGTACAAAGACATCATGGCTACACGTGAGACGTCATTTTAATTAACAAACTAAAAATTATTACGTACCTCTCAGATTTAAATTTGGATAAAATCACATCAAAACGGCGATTTTCAGTTATGTGTTTATTTATTTTTGATAAAATTGTAGTAACCGAACATTTGTTGATCCAATCAATTCAAAATGACAGGTCTCTCTTTAAAAACGACTGGTCACTGTGTATTTGACGGTAACTGTTAGCCAATGAAAAAAAAACGGTTACCTAAAAATTGCATTAGAATTTCTTATAGAGCATTACAAAGAAATAGCAAATAGATCAAACATAAAAACATAAAAACATTATCACCAATATTGGCCTTGTGAAGGGAGTATCCCCAAGAGTTTGCGAATTGTGAACAATGAACAAATAAATTATTCATGATAAAGAAGGGAAAATAAGCATACAAATAAAACACAGCACCAAACATCCGACAATACGTCTAACATGCTAGGATGCACAGTACCAATGTTTGAGTAATGTTTTTGTGAATACTTCAGTCGACCTCTTTATCTTTATCTTGGTTCGTGAAACGGCAGTACAAAACCACGTATATCTGGAATTAAAACGGAATCATTTATTGGTAAATATTTCATGCAGTTCTAATCATTATTTAGTTCCTTTTGTTAGAAAAAATGAGACGAATGGATCACAACACAGAAGATAACATGTTAAGTTTAGTTTATGGTTTTCAGACACAAGAAATGATAAATTTCCTTAAGACCACCAAACATCTTCCGAACAATTTAGTTAAAGACATACTTGAAGTTTTGGAACCTGAAAATGGAGTTGGTAAGGATCTACACAAAAGACAGACATCCTCCTCTCTTCACGCTATGTTTCAACAATTGCTAACCATGCAGGTACGACATCAATAGTTCTTTCTTACAATTTATCATAATGTAGTGTCATACATAAAATTGAGAAAGGAAATGGGGAATGTGTGAAAGCGACAACATCCCGACCATAGAGCAGACAACAGCCGAAGGCCACCAATAGGTCTTCAATGTAGCGAGAAAATCCCGCACCCGGAGGCGTCCTTCAGCTGGCCCCTTAAAAAATATATATACTAGTTCAATGATAATGGACGTCATACTAAACTCCGAATTATACACAAGAAACTAGAATTGAAAATCATACAAGACTGACAAAGGCCAGAGGCTCCTGACTTGGGATAGGCGCAAAATTGCTACGGGGTTCACATATAGTATTTTTAGCTACATAACGTGTTAAAAGGTGCAAAATCATTTTTAATTTTCCACTATTAGTCTTGGTAAAATTTGCACTTTTCAAAACAGTGTGCAGAATAAATCTTTTGTTTAAAAAAAAAAAATACTTGGCATGAATAAAGTTTATCATGTTCGTTACTATAAACAAAATACTGCTGAACATTTTATTGGATATCAGAAAATAATCGTCACCGGAAATTTACCAATTAAAATTTTCACATCGTTGTTCATGTGCACTAACTTTTGTAATCATGTAACATCAGGTTTCATTAATCTTCTATATAAACACTAAATAAAACATAATGGTGCTTTGAAACACAGAATATATATGTTTATGATTCTGAAATTTTTAATGCAATGAAATATATAGGAATAATTTCCTACACCGCTAAATTCATTTCATATGCAACCGGATGTGACGTACTATGATTTGGTGGTATAACGCCTCAAATAACCAATGATACACATATCACAAAGTAGAAATGAATGTGGACGTCAAATGACATTTGTTTTATTATTGACATATATGAGTTTTAAACGTTGCTCATATTTAAAAATGGGTTTATTGAATTTTTTTTTCAATTACGCTTCTTTTAAACTTAAATATATACGTTACATATCATTCGTGAATATGTTAATGAGGCTTAAAACAGCAAATCAATCAATATGCTACTGCAACTTTGCCTTTTTGGCAGGTGCTTTTTGTTTGTTTCTGTGAACGTAACACCAAACGTAAAAAATGAGCAATAATAAAATAGTTATGAAAAAAGGCAAAGCAGATATAAATATGAAAACACGTTTCATACATTATTCAGACACTTTTTAACCCAGACTACCTAATATTGAATTATCTTGTTTAAGAAAACAATATAGGTAAGATTATGAGGTACATTGCTGCTGGAGTTTTAATTCCTCGAGGGTATCATCAGTCAAGTAGTCAGCACAGAAGTGCTGACATGAGTTATCATTGATATGGTCATATTTATAAATTGACTGTTCAAAAGACTTTTGAATTTTTGAAATACTAAGGCTTTTCTACCTCAGGAATAGATTACATTAGCTGTATTTTCAAACTTTTAGAAACGTTGGTCCTCAACTCTCTCCAACTTCGTACTTTATTTGGCTTTTATAACTTTTTAGAATTCGAGCGTCACTGATGAGTATTTTGTAGACGAAACACGCGTCTGGTGTAATTACAAAATGTAATCCTGGTATCTATGATGAGTGTATTTGCTTCTAATTACAGGAATCTATTCTAGAACAACATTGCACTTCAAGTAATGGTACTGTTTGTTCTCGAGGTGAGTATCAGTTAAATCCGGTTAATAAATTTACTGTTCATAGATTTAATAAAATGGACTATAGTATAGAAACATGATTAAATATGGTTTGTTGAAATCGCCGAGCCGATATTATAATACTTACGTAAATGAGGCGTTCATTTGTATTTTTTCACATAAACGTGTGTGCTTTAAGTTTTATTTCCCAAGACTAACGAGGCTGTTAAAATAAAATTTGAACACGTTTTCATACGCCTCAAGCTAGCCTTCTGTAAGTTTTTTTTTATAACAGCATTTTAACGCCTTCTGATACAAAAACCTTCTACAAATGTCCATATCATTTTGGCAAAATCTTCACTTAACGTATGACGGGCGTTATGTGTACTCCTCATCATAAAGTTTAAGTGTTTCTTTTGTAGGAATCAAAGGACAACCTGGGACAAAGGGGACAAAAGGTGAGTACTACGCTTTCACTACAATGAATAAATGTCCATGGTAAAAGTTTTCCGACATTATTTCGATTTCAAGTTATTATCATTGTATTAGAGTTACATTAAAACTTACACTTTCGCAATATCTTAATAATGAATTCGCATTTAAAAAACGACATGAACTTATCAAATTAAATAATTAAAATAAAAAGAAGAAGATGTGGTATGACTGCCACAAGAGGCCAAATGACATAGAAATTATCAACTATTTGTAACCGTGCGGCCTTCAACAATGAGCAAAAACCATACTGCATAGTCAGCTTTAAATGGCTACTAAATGGCAAATGTAATACTCTCAAACAAGAAAACTAACAGCTGTATTTAAGTACAAGATAATAAAACGAAAAACAAATATGATTTACAGCAACAAACGACAACAAGCATTTCACATCAAACAAAACCACTGCTTTCCACTTGTTCCCTTTCTATATTTCGGTGGTATACAATATTATTTTAAAAGAAACACAGATAGAAAAAAGTCACTTACAGCAAGATCAGTTTCAAATTTACAATAACATATTGTTAAACTTAAACAAACAGATGAATAAGAGATAGTTTAACATCAGAACAAAATAAATTTAAAAAAAACCAAGATAAATGTCAGTAAAATATAGGCAGAAGAAAAGGTGAAAACAAGCAACACGTAATTAAACATATAAAGATCTATATAAGTTTTGCCAACAAATATGGCGACTTTGAGCATTAATGACGAAACAATAATTCTCTAAAAGCACATCTAGTGCATTAAAATTGGTCTCGGTAGTTATATATATACATACATGTATATACATATGCTGAATTTCATATGAACATATAAAATCATCTAACAGTTAAATATAACACAATTTTGGCTTTCGTTAAAAAATAGTCCTCAATGTATGCTTTCAATTACTTAGAGCTTTTCTTAACATTATTTATTTTCTGAAGGACCACAGGGCTTAAGTGGCGTTAAAGGAAACCAAGGAATGCAGGGAGATAAGGGTTTGCCTGGTCTCAATGGACTGGTTGGAGATCCAGGTTACCAAGGACCACTGGGTCCGCCAGGAGATAAAGGACAGAGAGGACTTCCGGGTCTACGTGGAGTTCCTGGTATGAAAGGAGAAAAAGGTTTGAAAGGCGAAATTGGCGATCCTGTCATAATGGGATTAAAGGGAGAACCTGGAAGCCAGGGCTTACGAGGACCAAAAGGAGATATAGGTTTAAATGGACCGCCAGGCTTGACCGGCGCAAAAGGTTTTAAAGGTAATTTAAAAGATTTAGAATCAGAAATAAAATATTTTAAACACGCATAGCCATTATATCTTACAGTATGTAACAAGTATATCTGCATAGGAACATTTTAGTGAAATAAGTGCATAAGTGTTAGAATGTCGCAAATCTTAATTCCGTGTTAAATTGCATATGATATTGTATTTCTCTTGAACTTAAATATTGATATATTATGATAAGCTGTCTATTTCTTAAATACGCTAAACTTCTAAAGTGGTTGGTTTGCAATGTACGATGAGTGTATTCGTTCTTCCGGTACTGGTCCGGAATAAGCAACAAAATGAGTCGGATATATGAAGTACCTGTGTATCCGTATTTAATAAATTCTAACAAAGATTTAGGTTCACTATGGCATGACACTAACTGACTTATCTTTAGCCATTTAATACAGTGCACATTTGTATTTGGCTTTCCCGTGTTTTCCTATCTGAACCATAGAACTAGACCATAATGAAACTTTCGCTGAAACTTTACTATATTACTAGTACTACATTAAACACGTCCGGGTTTTAAAAATCTGATTTATAAAGGTTATCCTTACTAAATCATCTTTAAATTTGGCATTGCTTTATTTTTTGGTGTTTGAAAATGGTGTTAATTTTGTTTTTGTAATTCAACTTAAACGCATTATTTCAATTGATTGAAACGTTTAGATAATATGAGTTATATAATGCCCTCTTTCACTTTCTTTTTGTGTTGCTTTGTTGGCTTTTTTGTAATTGAAATAGGATTGTTTAACCTTGTCCCGCAGTATATTTAGCTTTAGATTTATTTTGATATAGTCTTGAAGATATTAAGATAAATGTGAGCCCCAATGATAATAGTTAACTTCGCCAATTGTATTATTACTATATATTAATGTTACATCAGTAAATGTTGATATATTACAAAAAAATTATATCATATAGCTTTCACTTTTTCAGGTCAACTTGGAGAAATAGGTCAAAAAGGAGACCAAGGACCAAAGGGCCCTGACGGTAAAGTTTTAGATGAGGACTGTGCTTGTAAATTAAGTAAGTATAATGGCAAGAAAGGAAATTTATATTCAAAATACAAAACATTTGTGTAAACTAACATGTTTGATAATATTTATTCACAAATGATATCGGATATGTTCCTTACGTCGTAACTTCAATCCCCTTCCATTTCATGAATGTGACCTACCAAATTAGACTATTTAACGGATTTGTTATAACATAAGCAACATGATGGGTACCACATGTGGAGCAGGATCTGCTTACCCTTCCGGAGCACATGAGATCACCCCTAGTTTTTAGTGGGGTTCGCGTTTCTTATTCTTTAGTTTTATATGTTGTGTCATGTGTACTATTGTTTGTCTGTTTGTATTTTTCGTTTTTAGCCATGGCGTTGTCAGTTTGTTTTCCATTTATGAGTTTGACTATCCCTCTGGTATCTTTCGTCCCTCTTTTATTGGTGCAAACAGTGTTCTGTTCATTTTAACCCGAGTTGTATTACCATCTTAATTCTTTAAAAAAAAAAATTTACGGTTAACGTTTGAATGTCAAAAACAAGTCTGAATTATTGTGGATTTAGTGTCTACAGTTAAATAACATTTTAATGTTGAAAAATGTACACATTTTCTATAGGTCTGTATCCAGACTTTAACAAAACTCTGAATCCAATATTTACTAAGTGCAGTTATATCACAAATAAACAGCTGCGCCATGAGCGCAGACTACACACGTCGTCTTGTGTGTGAATTCTTATTCAATAATCATAAATGGTTTCTGACATACGGCGCGGTATGTGAACCCCCCCCCTATTTTTAAACCCTCAATTACTCTAATATGAAATTTTGAATTATCATCAAAAAGAACTTTAGATTTATATAACAATGAAGTGTGTAAAGTTTTAAGCAATAATCATAAATCGTTTTTGAGATACGGCACGACATGTGAAAAAAACCAAACCCCTGTTTTAGTTACAAAGTCCCGTAACTCAAAAAGTTTTAATCTCATTTTCACTAAAAAGTATACAGATCGTTTGACCACCAAAAGAAACAGCTAGCTATGTTAAGTTTCATGAAATTTGAATAAGACGTTCTTAAGGTTAGGTGCGACATGTTTACACCGGACAGACAGACGGACAGACGGATAGACGGACAAACGCAAAAATGTTGACGGGCGTATCAAATGACACCAACGGACATAATGAAATTGACAGTGAATCTTAAAATAAGAAGATGTAGTATGATTTCCAAAAAGACAACTCTCCAAAAAACGACGTAGTGAAACATACATTTTACAACTATAGGTCTTTGTACGACCTTCAACAATGAACAGAGACCATACTGCGAGTCAGCTATAAACGGCCCCGAAATATAAAATGTAAAACAGTTCAAACGAGAATTTTTTATGTTTATTTTTTTCAGAACAGCAAAGTAGAAGTGATCAGGGTATCCAAGTAGGTAGCAAAGATATTGTTATTGATTGTAAAAACAGTACAGGATTATTTGGCTTGGTCACGTGGATGAAGGATTCGAGTAGTTTAGACCCACGTGTAAAATTATCGTCTGATAAACATCAATTGACGATACCAGATGTTTTACCAAACGACCAGGGGAACTACACTTGTTTTATAAATGGAAGAAAAATTTCAACTTATGAATTAAAGGTTAAAGGTAATTGATGAATTAAGTTGACAATTTGCCCTTTCAGAATCTAAAGGACTATGGGTAATCTCATTCTGCGTACACTTAAATGATAATAACGTTACGTCATTGGTTTAATTTCCATTATTTAGAATGTTTAAACCAATTACAACGTTTTGGTGTACGCTTTTGGAAATATTACCAAGAGTGCATTATATTCTGAAACGGTGAATTACATTTACCTAGATGTAGATGTATATTCTCGGAGACAGTTCATTTCCTACACACAAACTGTCTTAATTTTTTTTTATTACAGTATGTACAGATGTGTCATTATTCAATGATATAAATTACATCACAATATTTTGAAAGATGACCTTGTTATTGCTCGATAACCGTTTAGGAGTGTTGGTGTCACAGATGAATACGAAAATTTTCCAATTGCCATAATCCCTATCCCGCACTCTTCCCTGTGATTAATATATCACTGAATAAGACATCACACTTAATTTTTGCCTGTACGAGCAACAGAACGGGAGACTTATGTGGATCAAGAACTATAGGTGATTACTAATTTTTTTTAAGAAACAAATGTTATAATTTTTATTGTGATATTTAATGGACAAATCTTTAGTAGAAGCCTCTGTATTTATTGTCCATAAATCAACAATGTTTTCATCCCTAATACAACGAAATCCTTCCTGAAATTGAGTCAACATTACGGTGCAAGAACATGTAAGCGTTCGCTTTAGCAATCGATACAATCCTTCCAACTTTAAATAAGTTGTAATATAACATGCATGTACCAGTTCAGGAATCTGACAGTTGTTTTACACTTTTTCCGTTGGCTGATAACGTTTGGTTTGTAAATTGTTTTATGGACTTTCCATATTTACCTGTGTCGGCGAAGGCGGAAGCAGGTCTAGGAACCGATTGACTCCGTCCTTTCGTATGTCCGTTGGCTAACCAGAAGCAAAAAGCTCTAGTTTCAATTATTATGACGTAATCGATCTTTTGGAGCGCTACATAACAATTAATTTAATGCCTGCATATCGCTATTTTTTACGAAGTATGAAGTAACATAAAAAAAAGAGGAACATTCAAAACGGAAAACCCCCTTATCAAATGGCAAAATCAAAAGCTGAAACACATCACAGCTGATTTGGTTGAATTAACCAAGCTTTCTTTACTTTACACTTCTTGCGTAATTTTTTTTACAGGTATTACGCAATACAACTGTGATTTTGAAGCAGGAGATATATGTCTATGGAAACAAGTTCCCAGTGACAATTTTGATTGGATATCTCATAGAGCAGACACAGCGTCAACAGCCACTGGTCCAAGTCATGATCATACTATAGGTAACAAATCGAAGTTATGATACAGTTATCATATCTTGTTTTCAGGCTGAAACTGTAATTGTTATCTCAACAACTCATTTAGGTTGTACATAACACTACAGGGAGATAACTCTGTAAAAATCAGCAGTAACGTTGCAATCACGTTATATTGTTAAGGAAATCTCAATGATCAAATGATTAAAATTAACAACGTCAACAGCCACAGGTCCAAGTCATGATCATACTATTGGTAAGTATGATACATTGATGATATCTAGGTATAAGGCTGAAACTGTAATTGTTATCTCATCATTAATGTCAAAACTGATCAAAAGGAAAAGAGTTCAATTATTAGTATCAGCAAAAAAGGCAATATCGCGGCGAGCTTTCAATATGAACCATGGCATAAATACTGTTAAATTGTGTAAGATATAAAACATCAAACACTTTCCGACGAATTGATGACATTTGAAATATGTAAGTAGTAACTGTTTCACAAATGTCATCCATGATGTTGCTGTTTCCAGTAAAAACAACTGGAAATAAGTTATACAAGTATTCGAAGAATAAAAGAAAGAAGATATTATTAATTTCATTGATTTTAGAAAACAAATAATTATTATATCATTAATATGAACGCACAATTGTAAATAAATTGATTTTAATGGTATTTGTCTAAAATGGTATTAGTTTACCCCATTTCTAATATAATTGTAGGTAACGTACGAGGTACATACTTGTATATTGAAACATCAAGTCATAATCAAAACGAATATGCTGATCTGGTATCTCCACTAATGACTGGAAACCAGGACAGATGTTTAAGTCTCTGGTATCATATGTTTGGGTCAGATATTGACCAGCTTGAGATTGGAATAATCCAGGTAAATATTATCAACGAAAACCTGACCTTCCGGAACACCTGATATCATCCCTGGTTTGTGATGGGGGTTCCTGTTGATTGGCTTAGATGTATTTTGTAGACTTTTTCTATTGTCTAGTCGTTTTCCTTTTTTCCCTTAGCATTGTCGATTGGTTTTGTCTTCTGAATTTTAATATTCTATTAAGCATATTCCGCCTCGTTTTTCCTCTGTGTATGTATACATGACCTTTTATTTATTGTAGCATTGCCAGAATATAAAATTTTAAAAGCGTTGATTACAACGTAGGGAAATCTATAAAGATTTTAAGACCAGATCAAACATGTTGCTTTTAAAACATCTGTCTTGAAACTAATTTTTTTTTAATTCAGTTTATACGCAGAATTTGAGTTCAATTTTAAAATTAATGATCCCGCGTAGAAAAAAACATTGCTATTTCATTATCTAAAATCATGTTTCAAATCAGCATGATGTGGTTGTAATTTTAAGAGATTATTTGCATTCCATTATGATTATGATATTGTACTAGTTTTTTTTAATAAAAATTATTGATTAAGGTAATTAATCATGACAAATTCATTATCATATTTGGCTCGGGTCTATATTGTAAGTTTGATGATTTTTTGGTATACCAAATTTGTTAATGGAAATGAAGAATGTATCAAGGAAAGTGCTGGTTTGTGTATCAGAGAGTAAACATATTGTGTAATTTATGCTATTTTTTTTTTACAGAAAAACCAAACACCAGCAAATTACCTTGTGTTGCAAGTGTTATCTGGTGATCAGGGATTTCAATGGAATAGAATGAATGTAACATTATCTTCTACTTCTGATTTTGAAGTCTCAATAAGAGGTTACAAAGGAAAAGGTTACCATGGAGATATAGCTATTGATGACATCATTGTCTACGATGGGAAATGTCAAAACTGAGAGGAAATAATAATAAAAAGTGTTGTTTCCCGTATTCTTATAGCAAATATCTAAAAACCTAATATATCGTTTGGTTATATGAGTATTTCTTATCCATAACACAAAAAAACATCCTCAGAATAAAAAAAAACACAATTAGAAATACTTGAAATATTTCGAGTATTAGACTTGTAGTTGTTACACAAACAACTTGATCGCTAATTTTGTATGGTCTTCTACTGCATTACACTTGTTTTAGAACCCTCCTGTTCTTAACATAAATATAATAAGTTCTGTTGGTTTTTACTTTTTTGTGGCGGTCATATTTTTTTTCCAATTGAGATGAAGGTCAATATCTTTCTGAAACACATGAGTATTTCAAATTCGAATTCTTAAGGTTCATCTATCAATGTCCTGTGGTTTTTTTACTATCTGTCCTTTTTTTGTTACTATTTCTATAAGTGATATTGTGTTGCCCTTTACAGTTTCTAACATTTCAAGTAATAGTAATTAAAAACGCTATAATGTCGACAATTCAACTACAATAAAAAGATAATCCAACCTTTCAATAGAAAAAAAAACTTATCACTTAACACTTGTTTCACTCGCATCGGTTTTTGCAGTTAGATAAGAATGTTGTTCCGTTTCATGAAAATTCATATCAATGACTTTGAATGATGCACAACATTAAAAAAAAAACAGTTCCTTTTATTTCTCTCGTGTGCATGTATTGAAATCTGACAGTATTCCATGAAGCAAATACTGACACTATCGTCGTTGGTCTTTATTGTTTGTGTAATATTATATGTAGTATAAAAATAAGAAGATGTGGTATGGTCACCAATCAATCGCCATCAGATCAAATGACGTAGAAGTTCACAATTATAGGTCATCGTAGGAATTTCAACAATGAGCAAAACCCATGCCCGTAGTAAGCATTTAGTTACAATGTTTATTAATATATTCCCCTGGATCGAGAATTCTTCAAAGAAAAACAGATGTCTCATTATGCCAACCATGAGAACGTAGGAAAAAGGGGATTGCATGTAACAATTGTTTAAGGTTCACTCTCAACTGAAGGTTTGGTCGTTTTTTTACTTTAATCTAATACGTGTAATTGGTAAAATGTAAAAAAAAAAAATAGTAAAGAAAATTGATTTTGCGTAGAATTATTTACACGATTCAGTAACTTCAATTCAGTAATATGATAACTATGTACACACCACTAGACACATTGTTTAAAAAAAGAATTAAGTGAATTTCAAACATATAGAATAGCAGTCGAGTTTACTATCGCATTCAACTATCGTATAAATACAAATGTTTCACTTCTCATAGTAATGAATCATCTTATAAATTTTATGCACTTTTTTTTTACATAAGTCAATATAAATAAACCGGTTCCAAAAAAAAACCCAATTTGTATTTGTACAGGCAAAGGTGAAACAATAGATTTTATTTTAAAGTTGAGGGGAAGAAGTGTTTTAAATTAAGAGGTTAATCTTGAATTTTCACAACAGCTTTGAATCCTAATTCTTTCTATCCAATCTTAGAATTGGCCTTCAACCTAACAGAAAAAAAACTGTAAGAAAACCCTTTGAGTGTTTGAGGTACAAAAGTTGTTAACACATGTTATTTTACAAGTGTTTATAAAGCGTTAGTAAAACATGAGTATGCGTTTTGTGTTCAATCAAAAGACATCTGGATAATGAATAAGTCTCCGAAGAGCTGTGAGACTGATGAGTTATTTTAACTGCTTTAAATACAATCAAAGTATCCACTGATAACATCATTGACAGTTGACGTAGGAACATATTTGAACTATTTGTTCCATACACATATCAAAAATAGAAAGGACAATGTGTGTCGTTTATATAAGAATAATGGTTATTCCCGACCACCATGCTAATATATAGTAATGATGATGATATGAAAATTGTCAACAAATTATTTAGACTTTAACTTTATACAAAATAAAAGATATAAAGATTTAGAATATTTGAGATAATCCTATTTGTTTTCTCACAAAGCGTATAATACCACAGTCCTACTAGGACACGATCGCACTACAATCTGTGAAAAAAAAATGAAATTTTTAACGATCGTAGTGCGATCGTGTAGATCGCAGTAAGGTCGTAATACGGTTGTGGTGAGATCTTCAATATCGTAATGAGCGTGGCCAACTTTGTACATATTCGTGTGTCGGGGCGAAATCAGGTCGCAGTAGAGGCGTATTGAGAGCGCAGTTAGGTCGTGGTTAGATTGCTGTACCATTGTAGCGAAAGTGTGATTCAATTCGCAGAGACTGCGCTGCGATCTCACAGTGACGTTACTACGACCATCACGTTCTCACAGCGACCCATCTACGCTTCTAATACGACTATACCACGTTAACACCACGCTGTTCAAGACCATAGTACGATTCTACAAAGCATATGCCGTCCTCATCACGCTCTTTTAACGACCTGACTACGATCGTACTACGACCATCATGCTCATTGGCATTTCCACATAAAAAATAAAAAAAACTCTCCAGGTTTAGTTTGTCTGTATGTATTTTGAACTTCTTGTCCATTTTCTCCAACGGGTCAACCATACTCGACACATCTGTGTCAGACTTGGGGTCAATTACATTGGAATGTAATTAATTAAATTACACATTACATTGCAAAAATGGTCAATTACACTAATTACACATTACACAGTTTTTGAAATGTAATTAATTAAATTACAATTACTTTACTAAAGTAATTAATTAAATTACACATTACATTTCATCATAATATTTGTTAACCAATATTATACATGTATGTATAATGTATGTGTAAAATATTCATGTAAACATAGTTTAAGCGTTGCATTTGATAATCATGTGTAATTTTAATGTTTTGTCATTTAGTCTGCATCTCTCTGGTCTGTACACAATGGAACACTTTGACAGTCATTTTCGAAAGTATTTCTATAGGAGCTAATGTGGCATATATCGCTTGATTAGAACATGGAGGTATTATACTTCTGTAACCAGTAGATGTGTTGATAGAAGAGGAAATTAGTTCCTATTAACTTGCCAATACATTAAGGGGTGTTTTGACATCTCAGAAATAAAGTTATTTAAATAAAACATAGCATGAATAAAGAAATTATAAATAAATAAATAAAAATCACTTAATAATTATTAAAAGGTATCCTTGACACAACATTGAAAATAATGTTTAGTACAAACAATGTGTATAATGTCTATATCTTAGCAATATTTTGCTAATTAGACAAAATACATGTAATAGTGGCATTGCCCCTGGACATTTCAATCTGATTAATGGCTGTTTGTTTTTACAGCTGTTAATTTTTATCTCTATAATCCTTTTGTGTATACTAATTTGACAAAATGATTGTGTGCAGTAAATTTGAATTCTAAATGAACTCTCCTAGATTTTTCACACTTTTTTTGTTTTTGTTTAACATGGTGATTTATTACTTTTCAATCTATTTAGTTAAAGATCTTTCTTAAAAACATGTTTTTTTTTCAAATCATAAGACTATTCAGAAAAAAATCTGTTGGTCAAATAAGTAATATAAAAACTTAAGAATAAATTACAGAAAGTATGTGATATCAATATTTGAAAAATAAATATAACTTTAAAATTTATATTATTAAACATAAATCCTCATCATAAACACCATAAAAGTACATGTAATTGAAATTGAAATGTAATTCAAAAGTAATTGAGCATTACATGCTTTTTTCATTGTAATTAATTAAATTACCATTACAAGTAATTAAAAAAATGCTCAATTACACATTACATTCAATTACATGGAAACTTGTAATGCATTACACTTAATTACCATTACATTTTCAATTACCCCATCCCTGATCTGTGTCATCTGTAGGCCTGATATCGTGCACTAAAACATCGTCATTTGAACTTAAAGAACCAGCAAGAGGTTGTAATTCAAGTTGGATTGGTTGGTCCGACATCTCTGCTAGATCATAATTCGTTACAATCAGAGCTTCCTCTGCCTGTGAATCTACTCCTTCCACCACGCCCACGTGTTCTGGTAGATTTTGGTGGCATGAATGTTTTGTTTCCGAGATATCAACGTATTAATCAGAAATAGACAATCATACCTCATCTTCTTTTTTCATATGTAAGGAATGGAACAGTATTTATACGGAGCACGATATTGACGTTATTGAATACAATCACGTTCAGACATATTATACGTTTAGGTATTTCACATCTCATCTTTTATGGTTATATTCTATACAATACACACAAATATTGTAACTCACCTTATAAACGTACCGAATCTTTAAACAGACTTATTCAGACGGGATAAATATACGATAATGTTGTCAAGTCATTGCACATAAGATTTAAGAAGACATAATCGTAGGATTGGAGATGGCATGTCAATAACTGCCAGTATTCCTTTGTTAACTTATGTTAATACCAGGATTATAATTGCATACGCCAGACGTCATTGTCATAGTGCTTAGTTTCTTTGATTAAATATTTCTAAATTGAACACGACCTTGTGTTCAACTGAAATCTCTTTCGTCTCTTTCGTCCCTCTTTCATTAGACCCATTCTACGTATTGCGGTATGTTTTTTTCTCAATGCTTAAGGCGTTACAATAGCTATTATTGTTTTATCCATCTCATTATTTTACTACAGTATACTATTTAGATAGAATAATAGCCGTCTGGCGTATTAAATAATAACCCTGGTACCATTGATAACTATTTGCCCTTCACTTCTGTTGACTTCTTTTATAGCAACCACCTTTTATATACATTTTCAATATGTTATAGTGCTAGACATGCCGGAAAATCTTTACCTCTGTACTTTAAGCAAATCAACAATCAATCTATCGAATTTGTTTTCCAGAAAGTAACAAAATAACACACAAAGTGTTTAAACGAAACATTTTAATGACTTCTTTAACAGCCTTGCCACTTGCATCTACCGTATCCATCTCTGCTACAAAGACTTTGATAGGAGCAACCTGGAGGTGAATTTCTACATTGGTTTCTGTTTTTTTGGCCTGTTGGTGGAGGATCAAACGCATATGGCATCTGAAAGTAAAACAATAAGAAAAATATAACCTGGAAGAAAATTGTGTTTTCCAAATTATCAATAAGCTTAAAATTAACCCGGCATAAGAAAATTGTTTAGCAAATCTTCATGCCTGTGTTTTTATAACAATAAAGAATATTAAATTTGCATTAGAATAAATTAATTAAACTCATGGTGATCATAGATAAGTCATGTTTTAAGTTACCGGCTCTTTAAACAACGTTAAAAATGATTGATTGGTGATTGCTTAACTCTAATCCTCAAAACATTTCACGAATTAAGAGTTCACTTTCAAGTCCTTTTAAAATAACACAACACATCTATATCGTACAATATATTCCAAATAATTTATAAACAAAATTAAGAAAATTCATAACTAAAACATATTTATTAAGCAGTGTCTTCTCCACTGTGTCTATGACAATTGTGGTCGCTAAAACAATAACAGAATCATACCTCACATCCACAATTATCTTTATATTTTCCAGCCAAACCTTGTAACAAGACCTGACCTGCTTTCTTGGCTTTAACCTGGAGTCCACACAAGTTATGGCTCATTTTACATCATACAGAGAAACTGTTATGTGAAAAAAAAAAATACAAATTAACTACATGTTCAACGAATATGATAAGGATACATTGAATTAAAACAACTGTACTGGATATTCCTACAATATGTTTATTTTGATGATGATATGTAATTTTTCAAACAAATCAATGACAGTAAAATTTAGAGGCAGTTGGTGTTATGAATTAACAATAATGTATTAACTTAAATAATGTTAATTTTTCGTGTAACTAAATGAAATATACAGCAAGTTATTTATTTTTCCTTCTTCTGCAACGTTGTTTGCCAATGAAAACGTTTTAATAATTAAAAATTTTAATAATTTAATCAAGTTGCACTATTTGTAAAAATAAAGTAAGACACTTCCAGCTATTTTTACTGACCAATCAAAATTGAGAAAAAAATACCCAATAAAATTGTAGTAATATTTTTACACTTTAAAAGCATCCGACATGCATTACCAACATTTATGACTGATAAAGAAAATTTAAACTGTCACCAGTAACATATATATTGTTAGATATACTGTTCCCAGTTGTCACATTGTATTGGATTTTGACATTCAAATTTGTCAAAAATTTGGAGTTTCTGTACAAAATATTTTCTGCTTTTTCTTTCTTTCACATATACCTTAGGTTTCCAATTCTAGTCTTTATACATAGATGTATTTTGTCATCTGTCTGAATTTTATTTTTACTTGATCGCCAAAACCCGGAATTACCCTTATCCGCTTCCGGAATCGGATGCGATATTGTAATTGTCTTTTCACGCCATCCATTTTGTTTTCAATGTTGTTTTTGTCAGATACGATTTTACTCGATTTTACACATTATTTGTCGGTGATTTTCTGTATAAAGCTAGCGGATGAACAGAATGAATATTACTGTCATGAATAATAATGATGAAAATAAGTTTTGAGATCGTTTGGAGACTTTGGTAAAAAGGTTTGCAAAGTTATATATCTATATCTTTTTGCATGATAAAGTGCAAATATGGTCAGATTTGATTAATGGTCTAGCTTTGACATGCAATGAATGTCACTTTAAATGAACTGAGAATGAAAAAGCTATGTCTGTTTGAAATTGAGGCATTAAACATAGAAAGCAATGGGGCCATGAATTAGTGGTGTACTTCATGATGCGGTCATATAATTTTGCTATACAAGTCAGGCTGAGATATAAAAACTACTGAAATTTGTTAACGATTCAATATTTTGAATAAAAAAAGGACATGTTGGCACTCTAAATTGATGCGAACAAAATCGTGCAGTCATTGTGTTCCAATATTGCTATCATTTGTATTATACAATCCATGCTTTAAGTTGGATAATAATATTACTGATTTACAATGCGACTACAAGATTTACACAATGAAGTGCAAATATGGTCAGTTTAGGTTGATGCGGACAAATAATTCGGTTTTACAAATCAGTCTCTGATATGAAAACTGCTGATATTTGTTTCAATTCAATAATAATTAAATAAAAGAGGACATTGTAGCACTCTTAATTGAGGCAAACAACATTTATAGATATTGTGTTCCAATATTTCTGTCATTTGTATTATACAGTCCATCCTGACATAACAATGTAAGGGTTTACTATGCTGTTCTGTAGATTTACTTGATAAAGTTCAAATATGGTCAGTTTTGGTAAATGATCAAATAATTTTGTTTTCTGAGTTATCCTGAGTCAGCCAGTCAGAGATGTAAAAACTGCTGGATTTCGGTGATAATTAGATTATTCAAATAATAATCGGACATTTTTTATTTTTGAAAAAAAGAAAGTAACTATGATTAGTTTTTAATTACTAAAGAGGTGAAATAACATTATAAATTAACTGTTATAATTGTCAATATGTCAATTGAAAATGACCAGTTCGTCATTTAATTTAGATGTACCTTATCATTTGATATTTAAGGTCAGTGTAACCAGGACAATCTGTGTGAATGCACGTTTACTACAAACAGTAAACGTACATTTACTTTTGACGAAAATAGAAGACGAGCCTTTTTCCCACGTAACACCACGTAACACCCGTTTACTTTTTATGTCTACTTAAATTTCGGAGTAAAAGCCGCGTTCACTTTTCTCGCCCGTCTACACGAAACTCGATGCCACTGCTGGTTAACATTTCGTCCCCGAGGGTATTACCAGCCCAGTAGTCAACACTTCGGTGTTGACATGAATATCAATAATGTGGTCATTTGATAAATTTCCTGTTTACAAAACTTTGAAATTTTTCGAAAAACTAAGGATTTTCTTATCCCAGGCATAGATTACCTTAGCCGTATTTGGTACAACTTTTTGGAATTTTGGATCCTCAATACTCTTTAACATTGAACTTGTTTGGCTTTATAAATATTTTTATATGAGCGTCACTGATGAGTCTTATGTAGACGAAACGCACGTCTGGCGTACTAAATTATAATCCTGGTACATTTGATAACTTTAGCAACATGATATATTTAAAAATATATGCTAAACCATAAAAGTCTACGTTGAGTCATGATCATTATGATATTGTCAGATTGAAATGTTAAAATAAGTTATACGATATACATATTTTTTATCTTTGATAACTAAGATTGATTGATATAAGTCAAACATTATTGAAAGAACAATGTGGTATACTGATATGGTAGATAACAGGAAAAATTAATCTACACAAATTTATTTTAGTATTATAAAATTTGGCTCACAGATGATCAGGCAATTGTAACAATGAAACATTTGAATACTACTATTTTGTTTTAAATTTGTATACTATCTGATATCATGGCTATATAATATATAGCATTTAATTTTGACATCATTTTGTTTTATTTACATTTTTAAAATGATGAGATATTGTACATATACAATAAACGTAGTAATTGTATACTTTGAGAACTTAATTGAAAGATGTTAGTCGTTTATTCGAGACGATATTTATATATGCGTTTTATAACGTTTGAAATAAATTTTTTAATTTTATTTTTCATTGGTACATTGGTACACTGGTAAAGTACACGTTTGAAGTAGTCATCGTCCTTGGTTTTTACTAGCTTTTAGTAACTGCAAGTTCTTTAAAATTGTACTTTCATGTTAACTAGTAATACAATGTTTACTTATTATGTACGATATCTCGTTGAACTTTATTGATAAGTATCAACTTCGATAATGACGAAAAATGTTCACTACTTTGTAGCGTATATGTCATATAGGCCCTTACGTTTTAATATTGTATCCATATTGTGCTATATACCAAACTTGTTTGTTCAGTGTATGTTTACCTGTTTTTGTTTTAAAGTCTTTTTAATCGAATTTATCCATTTCAATTTGTATTTTATAGTGTGCATCTTTAAGTTGTAAAGTTACACTACCTTTGCAGGTTAAGGTGAAGGTTTGCGGCTGGTGAAAACTAATAATACACATGTCATATGTCAGAAGCCTGTTGTTCAGTATTTATCTTTTGTTGGTGTTTCTCCTTGTTTTCAAATAGATTTTTTTGTTTGAATTGTTTTACACTTGCCATTTTTGGGACCTTTAAAAATTTTTGTCCAGTGTCAGTCAAGGCTCTGCGTTAAAAGCCGTATTTTGACCTATAATTGTTAACTTTGTATATGTCGTGTACAAGTTGCGATTTTGTACAGGTTATAACATGTACAAAAATATTGTACATGTTATAACTTGTATAATGCAAAAATACAAGTTATAACATGTACAAAAGTACCTCATACATGTTATAACCTGTACAAAATATTGCTTAAAAATGGTTTTAACTTGTACAAAATTTAAAATAAATCTTAATGAAGTAAAATATACATTTAAATTCACCAATGCATAAAGAACAACAATAAATAGGCCAGAACGTGTCTTTTTCTGTAGAGGACAATGCTAACAAAGTTTCAGAAATATATGTTTCATGACTTATGTTGGCAAAATGTGTTTTCATGTAATTGTATATTTTATGCAGTCCATCATGTCTTAAATAAGTGTGAAACTGTTTACCAAAAGCTTGCATTCCTCAATGACAATTACATTAGATACTAGTAACTAAATTCTTCAAAAAAAATTAAGAATGATTCCTAATAATTTTGGGATATACTCCTCCCTCTTGTTATTATAGCATGCATAGACTAAAACAATATCTTATATGCTTACTCTGTAAAAGCAAGAGAGAGCTGAAATAGTTTTCATTGGACCATGCTTCATTATCAATATCTTTTGATCTACTCTTGAACATGTTTGGCCTTCAGCATGACTTATGTAAATTTATAACTCAATTTTTGTTTATAAACTATAAGATCATTGAATGAGGCGAATGTCGTTTTGATGTTTTAAATATATCCTCTACTTTGAAAATATGTATTTGTGGCCTTTGGATGTTGTCTGCTCCATGGGCGGGTTGTTGTCTTTTAGACACATACCCCATTTCAATTCCCAATTTTATTTGTAGACACATCTATCCTGGCTATCCTCTTATGTCTTTAGTGTCAACTAGAAAGAAAGTAGTTTACTATTGCCTTTAAAGTGGACACTCACAACTATAATTCATCAAATAAAGATATGTCCATAGATAGTCATTTAAGAGGATCATAAGACATGTCCTAAGATATATATCTTATGACAGGTCTTAGGAATGCTTCGTTATACCGACCCCTGGACATTTACTGTATCAAAAAAGGACAAAACACACTAACATGAAGGCATAATACAAAAGTTATGAAAATGTTATTGAGGTCAATATCATCTGCATGTTGCGATAATAGAAAAATATCCTTATTTTTCGATTTTGTACAAGTTAAAACCATTTTATTAAGCAATATTTTGTACAGGTTATAACATGTATGAGATACTTTTGTACATGTTATAACTTGTATTTTTGCATTATACAAGTTATAACATATACAATATTTTTGTACATATTATAACCTGTACAAAATCGCAACTTGTACACGACATATACATTGTTATTTCTAAATTATATTTCGAATAAGTTACACGAAACGTTATAAGTAGTTGATGTACCAAAATATAATGAAAAATTGATAGATCATGTCGTAACAGAAGTGAGACATGCTTGCGTGTCATACCCGCGGGGACGTAACGTTAACCATCAGGAGCATCGACAGTGGTCCTGATACGAAATGAATAAAAGCGATATATGATTTATTTACTTTGAATAAAAGCCATTTTTTATATAAAGCAGTTCAACAGCAGTTCCAAACTTATTCTTCATTTACTACCTTATGTTGAAGTGCTGCATACATTATACGAGTTAATACGGTTCAACAATTTATTTGAAGATTTCTGGGATATCGGATAAATGTGCATAATTTTAAGATAAATTCAACATAAGCGATACTTGCTTGAGTGCAATTAATGATGCATGTTAAAATGCATAAACCAGAGTTAAAAGCGATAATTCATTGTCCGAAAAAAAAAGAGATTTTTTTTCATTGTATACTGAACGACTTTAGAAACGCAACACTCAGTTTGTTGATTTTTTTTACAAAATCTTGTTTGATTCTATTATACCTTCTTTTCATGCTTATAATACTTCTTTCTCCTAATAAAAAATCAAAATCTGACTTACCTGTGGTTATTGAATATACCGAATTTTTGAAGTCGCACGAATTTCTTAAAGCGAAATTTTGAACCAATGAAAGATTGTTTCAGGTTTTTTGCTTTGTGAAACAGTTCTTTAAATCCTTTGCCTCACTTAATTCAGTTTAAAAATGTTGCATCTCATTTTGTCAAGACTGAGAAATAAAAAACTGAATTAGCCCTTAGGAATACTGCAAACATGAAAACATAAACGTGCTGCAACCATACTTTATGACTTCAGAAACTCGTCTTACTGTCCTTCCGACAACGATACAAGAAGACAAGATTTGTTGCTGGCCATCAATGAACAGATCAATGTGTAGTGACAATGAAACGTCAACAGAATTTGAATACGCAACGTCATCTGCAAGACATGTTTATGGCAGCAATGTCAACTGCTAATCAAATTGCCGAGTGCCATTGAGTACAGATTCATGCCATTAATGCTTCCCATCAACTGAATTGCCAAAGAATCGACCGAAGGAAAACCTTTAAAGCCCTCAAGTTCCAACCGCATATTTGCCAAAACCAATTAATGGGTTGACCAAATGCAAAATCAGAAGGTGCAAAACAGATCCTAAAACATGTCAGACAGAATTTGTTGATCTTCCTGACAATCATTTTGGCGTTTGTAACAGGCAGTCGTCGCTTTTGACGGTGACACATTCATTCAAAAATAACACAAAAATAATATAGTGTTGCGTTTCTAAAGCCGGTCAGTATATTTAGCAAGCATGTTCAACTGTGAAACACATAGACTATTATATTTTTAACACAAAGGTCTTTCAACAACATAAAAAGCATTCGATACAAGAAAGCTTCATTTAGTTGGTTTTGTTTGTTAATGATCTGGAAGAGTAAACTATGTTAGGAGAGGACTTTCATCTCTTGAATGTTTTCAAACAGTCCTGAAAGACAAATTGATGAGGCGGACGTCTCATATTTTAAGTCACTAAGGCAAAAAATTGTTTTCAAAGGAATGTTAACAAACATGATTAATATAAGTAACACACTTATGTTATAGCAACACGAACTTAATTCTATTACGCAAATCAAATCCAAGGTCATGATTGTCGAGTGTCGCTAATAAACATTATTTTCCGAAAACAGTCCTTTAAAAGAATCCTTGACTTTATTGTATAACTATCAATACATATTCGGGTTTTGCGCATGCCTTCTTATAAGATTGTTGACTAGGTATTTGGTAGGGAGACATATTAGAGTTACAACAAAGGTAAGATATAACTTAGTTTTAATAATACTGATAAATGTAAATCTTTTTTTTTTTCGGCTATCTAAAGATTTTTTAAATCACATTAATTAATTAAAAATACAAAACAAAAATAAAATAGGGGAGGGGGGATTGGGTTGGAATTAACCTTGATGAATTATGAATTATTTTTCAAACAACTTTTCTAATCTTTATGTCAATATGAGAAATTTGGAACATTTGCGTATTGCAATTGTTGTACTGACTTACAAATATAAATAATTAAGCTATTATTAGCCGGACCTTGTGCTATCTTTTAATGTAAAGTCTTAAAAATTACATTTTACACTTTGCAAATTCTACTCCTTGTATTTAAAGTGATTATGTATAAGCAAAAAGTTTACTGTAAAAAGTATGTTATCCCAATGACAGCGCAGTATGACATGCAAGAAACTTGTATGATGCCGCAGACTAGTTTGTATTTGCAAAACTTTGTTTACACACAGAAGAAAATATCAAAGTATATGTAGGTTGACTAGATTTCGGTGCAGACTTGCCACCTTGTACAAAAGTATGGTTATTTTGTTACCTTTGTTTAATGTCTCTTTGAGACGTCAAAATATGCAATTTTGTAAGATATCGCAGTATTATATTAATGCTACAAGACAAGTATGTTGACAAAATGAAATTATAAAAATACTGATATCTTACAGGATATGTCATTTGAACATTTGAAGGACGTTTTTCATACATGAACATTTCTTTATAATTTTATCAAAACACGGTTTAATTATACTCTCAATCATAGCTACACAACTGAATTTAAATTACGGATTTTAAAGTCAAATTACGTAATCCTTGGTGTAATTCTACTTGTTCACTTTAGGAAAAACCAAATTTCTTTTGTGCAAGTCAAATGTAGTTAGGGCTTGATCTTTCATCAGTTATTTATCAATTCAGTTAAAGATTTATGTAAATTTGATACTCCATAACATAAGTAAACAAGTACATATAAGTTCGACTGCATAAAAGTATTTACATGTAAAAACATGTTAAACAGGAAAAAACTTTTTTTAAATATAGCTCACTTAATATACGACAGTCAATTATACAACGTTGGATATCAATGTTTGTAATAATTTTAAACTGGAAAGTTAAATGCTAAAGGTTCTTGCTAGAGTGAATCTGTTCTTAAAATGAAATTGCAAATGCAGACAAGTGCTCCAACAGCGAAACAATAAAAGGAAAAGATATAGTACTTATTGAATGTTAGTACCGTATTTACCAATGACCTTTTTATGATAACGCCTTGACATAATTCTGAAATAAAATTTGTAAGATAAGCTTATTTTCTTAGGTGAAATACATATTTACAACGCAATATCTATCCATATTTATATTGTGACGGTCTGGCTTAGTGGTTAATTCTTTACTACAGTTTTTAGTCTGTATTTAAAGTAACGTTCATTTGACTTGGAAATAAAGTAACCAAATTGAAACTAGTTAACCAAAGAAGATGGGCAAGACTAAAGGAAGTTTTCATATTTTATTGATGCTTCAAAATACATATTAACAATTAAATAAAGGAGAGACTATTTGAGTTATACCTCTTATCATACATTTATATCATAATAGCTACTGCATATAGAGAAATATGGGAGAGACCTCCACTAGGCTCGACTGGCGTTCGTACTGTCTATATACTAGTATAATATTATTTCTGACAGTTTCTTATCATAGCACACATACGTGTATTCAGCCATAGTCACTCCGAAGAACGACACATATAATAGCATATATTTTATATAGCAAGAGCGCTCCTCTTGATTTGTTTTTAGAGATATTTCTCCAGAGCCATCAGCAATAATTATTTATATGTTATATATTACAAATTTTAACAATAACTAAAGATATTTACAACTATTTACACTGAACATGACAAAAAGTAGATTCTTCAAAATCTGACCCCCCTTTTTCTTATATAAATAAAAATATCATTCTAGTAAAGAGCTTAAACATAGCACAGGCGACTTATTCTCCCAGCTAAGATTCACTTTTGTAAAACTAGCACTAGGATAATTCCATATCCTCAAGTTACACGCTAAAATTTACGGATATAAATTTAAGGTTTATTCCCCTAAACTATCATATCATTTGCAAGATCTCTGCAACTTTATTAACATACATGGCCCAATAGTCTGTAACTTCTAGAGAAAAGCCCCAAGCTCACAAAAAAATAAACATTAATTTTTCTCCTTTTTCTCATCTTCATAAATTTACTCAGCTATTGACCATAGTCAAACATACCTTTTTCTGTTGATATTGCTGATTACAGCACAGGTATATAAACTGAGGGGAAGCAGCTTCTTTTTATTACTAGCTTAACCAAATTCGAACTTTGCCGCTACTGAGCTTTTATATGTCAGCGCCAGCAGTATAGGAGAATTTAGGCCTTACGATTGGTTCCAACAATATTCTCCTTACTCTAATTATCACGTGACCATTACTTTTTATGTTATTGTATCTTTCTAGACTTGTATTTATGTAACATTGAATCAAACTAATAATACATTTTATTTATAAAGCTTTATAGTTTGTCAGATTCTTGGTTTGAAGTATATATGGCTCGAAACCAAACTTTCTTACCGATAAGCCTAAAGCTATCGGGTTGCCTAGTAACTACATCAAGGAGAAGTAGTATTAGAAGCGAGTACTTGACTTCCTTTACAAAACTTGTGAAACCAAAATTGATCATGAAGACCTCAATATCTGCTGTTCTAAACCAAATACGATATTACAAACAACAACGACCATTTCCTAATGATTGATACGATATGAAGTAAGCATATAAATACTCCAAACAACATGTCATTATATAATCTATTATAAATCCACCCAGTAACCCGTTTCGTTCAGATGACAGATTTCCCCAATCACCGAACATATTTATCACACATAGCGAACATTACAATATATTGTATTATCTAGCTTCACTGTGATACTAATCGTTTGAATGACTTAAATAGACGTAGTGCAAACTTAAAACACACTACAGTAATCAGATAGCTACAAAGTAGTTTCTGTTTAGTTTTTTTCGAAAATGTTCTTTTCCTTGTTGAATGTCTTGGTTGAAGCTGCACTTAGTAAGCTTTTGTGTGATTTCTTTTCCAAAATCATCTAATTGCATACTGTCTACAAAGACAAGTTGTGAAGTGTGTGCCAACGTCAGAGTGGTTTAACTCCCCCGAAATATATGTATGATTACAAATACACTCGTTTTAGGCCGTTTTTATTTTCAAGGACCCAGCAAATTGCAGATAGAGAAGCCAATCATCGATTTTAACAGTTGAGAACATGGAATCTGATGACAATGAAGAGTTAGAGACCCAGATAAAAAGGCTTGAGGAAGAAAAGCGCCTCTTAGAGAAAAAGAAATTGAAAAAAAGAGTCAAAGAGTTACAAAATGAAGTAAAAAATATAGATTTAAGTGGACCAGCCAGTGAAAAATCGATTAGCAACGAACAGAAGCTAGGAAAAGGTGGGAGCAGGACTTATGTCAAAGGTATTAATTATAACATAATACAAAGAAAACGGAGAAAATAAACTGAGAAAACTTTAATCTTTTATTTGAGCTGTCATTTAGCGCTTGAAATCCGATATGAAAAACAAATTGAAAAAAGAACACAACAAATTCATTGAATAATATTTGATTATACATATTTGTTGATGAATTAATTTGAAATGAAAAAATGTAGATATATACTGAAAAGATACTGTAGAAATGTATAGAATGACAAATGGGATGTCATTGAATATTTATATATTGTATTCATAGTCAAATGCCAGAGAAAGGAAAAATAATATTTTAATAATGGAAAACAAACTAAATCTTTTAAATGAAAGATTAGACAAATTACCTGATAGGAAAAATAATGAACTTTTTAATCAAATAAAAAATTTAGAAAAAGATTTAGAAGAGATATACTCTTTAAAAGCCAAAGGAGCCCAAGTTAGATCAAGAATAAAATGGGTAGAGGAAGGGGAAAAAAATACTAAGTACTTTTTATCTCTAGAAAAAAATAGACAGGCTAAAAAATCTATTAATAAATTAATGACCAAAACCGGTGAGGTTACTGTTGATCAAAGTGAAATTTTAGATGTAAGTAAAGAGTATTATAAATCTCTGTACAAAAGTACATGTCCCGAAACTGAAATTTTAAAGACATACATAGAAAATACCCCCATTGATCATTCTTTAACTCCTTGTGAAAGCAAACAAGTGGATGGTAAATTAACTTTAGAAGAGCTAACATCTTCTATTTATAATATGAAACTAAATAAGACTCCAGGCAAAGATGGCTTAACAGTTGAGTTTTATCGACAATTTTGGCCAAATTTAAAACATATTGTATTGAATGTTTCTAATACATGTTATGATAATGAAACTTTATCTGAGACCCAAAAGATTGGGATAATATCATTGATTTTTAAAAAAAAATGACCCTTTGTCCTTAGATAATTACCGTCCAATTACTTTATTGAATACTGATGTAAAACTTATTACATATACTTTAGCACAAAGACTAAAAAAAATCTTACCCCTAATTATACATAGAGATCAAAATGGTTATGTTAAAAATCGATATATAGGATTTAACGTACGCCAAATTCAAGATATTATAGATTATGCTGAAAACTTTAATATTGATGGAGCTATACTATTTATTGACTTTTCTAAAGCGTTCGATTCACTCGAATGGGACTTTATGCTGGAATCATTAAAAAAAATTTGGATTTAATAAGTCTTTTCAAAAGTGGGTCAAAACACTTTACCATGATATAAAAGGATGTATTTTAAATAACGGGTGGATTTCTGAAACCTTCGGGATTCAACGGGGAATTCGACAAGGATGCCCTTTAAGCGCGTTATTGTTTGTTTTATCAGTTGAAATACTGGCTTGTAGGATAAGGGATAATAATGATCTGAAAGGGATACAAATAAAAATTGATAAAAATACTCACAGCCTAAAAATCTCACAGCTAGCAGATGATACAACTCTCTTTCTAAGATCTAAAAATGAAATAAAAAATGCACTTAATTTAATAGAAACTTTTGGATCTTTTTCAGGGCTTAAACTTAATAGAAATAAAACAGAAGGTATATGGTTAGGTAAACTAAAACACTGCAAAGACAAATTTGAAAGTATCAATTGGAAAGATACGGTGAAAAGTCTTGGCATTTATTTTGGCCTGAACAAAAAAGAATGTGAAACAATAAATATAGAAAGACAGTTTGAAAAATCAGAAAGGATACTAAATGATTGGAAGAAAAGAAAATTGAGTATGATAGGAAAAATAACTATAATTAAAACACTAGTTATTCCCAATATAACATACGTTGCTTCATTGATAAATCTAAGCAGTGAAATTATTAGTCAATTTAAAAAAATCTTATTTAATTTTTTATGGGAGGGTGGTAGCGAGAAAGTTAAACGCTCAGTGTTAAGAAAAGATTATACTGAAGGGGGATTAAAAATGACAGATATTGACGCATACATTGAGGCTATTAAAATAAATTGGGTTAAAAGATTAACTGATGAAACTTGTGCTAACTGGAAAATCATACCTACTTTTTATTTTAGAGAGTTTGGGGAAAATAATTTAATATTTAAAATGAATCTTAATACTCATAAGTCACTAGAAAACCTTAAAAACTTACCTACATTTTACTTTGAAATTTTGAAATGTTGGATTAAAAATGGAGGTGGAAAGACGAAAGTACCTGATAATTATAGAGATATAAGAAAGCAAGTTATTTGGGGAAACCAATATATAAAAACAGGTGGTAAAAGTTTATATTATAGTAATTGGGTAAAGGAAAACATAATTTTTGTAAATGATGTAATTGATGATAAAGGAGAAATTTCTCATAAAATATTAGATAAACTTAAAAAGAAACAAAATTGGATTTCCGAAATATGTTCCCTTCGGAAAGCTTTACCCAAAAGTTGGATCCAAAAATTAAAGAGCAATATATCAAAACATACTAAAATCAACATTACACAAGACATTAAAATGTTAAGTAATGGATTGTATTACGACCTAGACAAAATTAAGTTTAAAGAAATTTATAATATTATTATCAGGTCAAATAAAGAGCTTCCAGTAGGTTTTTGCTCATGGAAAAACCAACTATCAGGTGAAAATGTTATATATTTCATTAAGAAAAATTTATCTTTCACCTTTCTTTTTTTAAAAGATAATAGATTAAAAATGTTTAGATGGAAATTACTGCATAATATTTTAGCTATTAACCATAATTTGTATCGCTGGAAGGTAGTTAATAGTGAAAACTGTGAACTATGTTCTAAATCTGATAGCTATAATCATTTTTTCTTTGAATGCACATGGGTAAAAAATTATTGGACATTTCTACACAAAATATTTATGTATCTTAATATTGGGCAACATGTTTTTTGTCTACAAAATCTTGTAGTAGGGTACAAAATTGAAGATGTGGATTATCATGTACTTAATCATATTATAACAATTGTTTGCTTTGTGATTTATAAATGTTTTTATTTATCCGAAAAGAGAACCAAATATGTGAATATGATGCCAGTCCTAAAAAACGAAATTGATACACAAATTTTATATCATCCGGAAAATTCCTTTTTGAGAAAATTTCAAAGAAAAATTTTAGAAAATTGATTCTTTGGCTGTCATATTTATAGTTGATTGACCTACATTTTTGAGAATCACAAAAATGTCATTGAAATAAAAAGAAGACAAATTTCTAACGAAATTGCCTTTTACTTTTTTTGTTTGATTATCATATATAGTATATCATTCAATGTTTAGCGTACTTGAAAGATAAGACACTATCTAAAAACTACCATAATTCAATTATACTGACCTCTTAATCCGATCGAAACCATGCTCTTTCACTTTCGATTAATCCAAAACTAAAAGCTAAACAAAAGACGGTCAAAGTTCCGTTTTTCTTTTCATTGTGAAATAAAGTACATGTTGTAGACAGCTATTACTCTGTTAATTGTAACTAACACGCAATACTACATGTATGTAAAATTATAAAAAGTTTACCAATAAAATCCCCTGGTTTTATTGGTAATTAACCATACAGGGCAGAACCTTAATGCCATTGTTGTAACATTAAGGAGATTTGTTAACAACTATTATTATAGTAAAATAAAGTATCTGAAGTTGTAAAAAAAAAAAAAAAGTCAAATGCAACACAAATATTCCATAACGGCTAGCAAACTTGTGATGGCGTTTCTTAAACTATCGAAAGGATTAGTTTAATATATTCTTTAGTTACGCTTATAAATCGAGATGCCATGCATTTGTATTATTCTAACAAATTGTTAATCAGTTTACTTCTAAAACCATAATAATATCACATTAAAACTGATTCACTGATTACTATCAACTAAACCTTAATATTTTAGGTAGAAAGGATTTGACAGAAGAAGATGCTTTTACAAGCCGTCGAGCAACGTAAATAATTTTGTTTTGGCAATCGATTACAGAAATAACCAAGTTTACTTTTTTTATAATTCCATTAGATGTATGTTTCATTATAATTCGTAATTCTGGTTGGCTAACTGCTCATCACGTGTTATTCCTTTAGCAATTGCATTACACAATAACACTGATCATTCATGATAACACGAGGTCCCACAAAAAAAATGCACAAGTGAATTAATAAAAAAAAAAAGGATAAAATTTGTGTATTCATGATCCTAGCTAAAAACGAATTATAAGTATTGAATGCTTCTTTTTGTAACTTGATAGGGTTGTAGAAGCGTTGACCGTGTGCACATTTTTAGAATGAAGCGCTTCCGCGGTTCATACACAATGTACTTCGGTCAACGCTTTTAAACCCAAATGAAGTTACAAAAAGAAGCATTCAATTCTTAAATAATTTCCAGAACATTTGATATCACCCCAATTGTTTGGTGAGGTTCGTATAGCGCAGGTGTTATATTTCTACTATATGTTGTGTTTTGTGTTTTACAGTTTGTCTGTTAGTCTTTTGCATTTCTAGCCTTAACGTTCTCTGTTTATTTTCGACATACGAGTTTGATTGTCACTTTGGAATATTTCACCCCTCTTAAAACGTAAATGCAAAGTGTCTATTTTTTTAAAATATGCTTTATTAACCAATTAACAAATCAGAATCTTCCAATTAGTATATTAATTAAACTTTTGTCTACGACCTAAATTAGGAGAGTACCAACATAATAGTGATATTGCGAGTCTTTGGCACGGGACGAGTGATAGCTCCACATAATATGAGTTTAAGTATATACACCTTAATACTATTAAAACTGTATGTTGCATTCTAGATGTTCGTTTGCTTATTTCGTTGTGTAGTTGCAACATCTTCCTTAATAGTCAAAGTCTTTAACGAAAATCTAAAATAATTTATATTCGTTTGAAAGTTGAAAATTTCTTTAACAATCATAATATAAAGCTAAAGAATAATATAATAGATTATAAATCCCTCAAAACAAGCAACAAAATTTGATATTGTAAAATATTATAATTTTGTAGGCGTTCAAAACCAAGAACGTCTCCTGAAGACCAAATCAAAAGATTACGAATGATGTTTGAGTCGGTTGAAGAGTTGCTACGATCTCCGGATTATGACAAAGATCTTCAAGGTGAATTGTCGGCAGCATGTCCAAACTACATGAATGTTTTCCTAACAGCAAAACGAGATCTACTGAGAAATGATTGTGGAATCGTCGTAACAGGTTGGTAAACATATTGTTTAAAATATGAACACTGACAGAAATTTAACAAATAAAAGTACGTGTTATTGTTTTTATTTTCATTATTTTAATTTTCATGAAACACTTTTAAAGCTTGATTTTTCAACATGTGAGATGTGCATTAATGTTTCAAATTTGATTTGTGAGCTAATCCGTACAAAAAATGCCAACAAAAAAAAGAGGAACGAAAGATACCAAAGGGACATCAAACACATAAATCGAAAATAAACTGACAACGCCATGACAAACAAACAAACAAACAATAGTACACATGGCACAACATAAAAAAAACTAAAGAATAAAGAACACGAACCCCACCAAACAGTAGGGGTGATCTCAGGTGCTCCGGAAGGGTAAGCAATCATTTGTTGCAAGTAACGTGACTACAATGCCCTTCCCTTGTCACGAATGTGACCTACCGAATAAGACCGGTTTTGTAACAAAATGAGAAACACGACGAGTGTAACATATGGAGCAGGATTGTTCTCATTAGGGAGCATCTAAAATTGCTTCTTGTTTTGATTGGGTCCATGCTATTTTGTACCACTTTTTCATTTTTAAAACAAGGTTCAATCCCCCATTTTCTACCTTTGAAATTGCCTGTACCAAGTCAGGAATATGACCATATTGTTGTCCATTTGTTTTTGCCATTTAATTAGAGACTTTCCGTTTCTGAATTTTCCTCGAAGTTTGTTTTTAAAACAAGTTATAATGTATAAAGTAAAAAAGACGTTTTCAGATTATTCTTGAATACTCGTATCTTTCATATTTCAAATACAGAAACAAATATTCCTGCTAAACATTTTTAGGAGAAACGAGTGGCGGTAAAACAACACTGATAAATCAACTTGTCGGAAAGAAGGTTTTTGCAACAAGTAATTTGGCAGCTACTGGCACAATTACAAGAATTCGAGATTCAGAAAAAATGGAAATAAAATGCTATTTGAAAGACGACACTCTGAAGAAAGAGGAAGAAGTACAAGATGTAAAAAAACTAAAGTCTGTCATCAGAGGACTTACTGATATTAGTAAAATTCCAGAAGATTTAAAGGACATATACTATGTAGATGTTTACTTACCAGTGTCAATTTTGAAGGTAAAATATAACCATAAAACTGCATGTTTTAATGTCAAGCTGAATTTTATAAAAAAAAACTTATGCTGAAGTTCTTTTTTTTAAATTAATGCATAGCATTATACAATTAACGATTTTTACCCTCCTCGCCAGTTTATCCTTTCCTGATCTGTTTATTATTTGTGTTAAACAACATGATTAAATACGTGTGGTTCTGTGGAATTCAATCCTCAAAATTTCCTGTTATGACGTCACGAAAAAAGGCGACCATGTCTGATGACGTTACACAGAATGTTTGCTGATCATTGGAAAAGAAACATTTTTTTATTGTCAAGAACCGTCTTAAAATCACAGGAGAAACAGATTCTCCCATCAAAAATTACATGTAAAGATATTGCTCCACTTTTGATAGTGAAATCAAATCTTTTAGATATCCCGACTAGCCTCACGTTTAAAATTATAAATTAAAATATCTGTCTCGAATTCATTTGATAAATTTGATGTGTTTTATTTGAGTAAAGTTTGCCTCTCCTGCCAAAGCAATTCAGCAAGAAAATAAACAACGTATACAAAACATAAAGGTATATTGAAATAGCCTCATCTCTGATATAGTTTTATCATTTGTATGGCCAAAAAAGCAAGTGTATGGTACTTTGTGAATTTGATATCAACTTAAATCTCATAACATCTTTTTATGTTTTCAAACGGTTTGTAACTATCATTTTGATGTATATGCATTTTTTTCTCTAGGGAAATGTTATCATTGTGGACACACCTGGAATTGGAGAAAATTCAAGGCTTGACAATATTCTACTAGATTTTCTGCCTCATGCAGTGTCATTTGTATTTATTGTTAATGCGAAAAATGCCGGTGGAATACACGAAGAAAGGGTAAATTTCAGAAATTTTCAAAACCATCCATAGTATCTATTTCTGCTACACGGAATGTTAAGTATTTTCTCATTAGGCAAATTTAAAAATAACTTTAAAATGTTGTCGAGCTTTGCATGCTTGTTAAAAGGAAGCAGTACCTAGATTATTCAGATATTATGTTTTTTCATTTGAATATTTACTTATAAGAATGCATTACCTGACGTTATCCGACATAGCAGACAATATTTTTGTTACATATTTTAAAATGTTTAAGGTAAGTGATACGCATCATTGATAATAAGTGTGAGAAAATCAACCAAAATAAAAACCAGTAAGCATGTGTTCAGCTAATTTTTTTCTTCTGCTTTTCTATTTAAAATATGAATGAAATGCAAATCTATAAATTTCATTTGTCCTACAAATCAGCAGCAGGAACTTATTGTAACGATATTGTCAATTGATATTCAGCGTCTTATATCGCTTCAAATATTCAGAATACGTTATAATAATGTTTCATGAAGAAATAAACTGTCGCATAAGAAATTTATACTTTTAACACAGTATCTACAATATTTCTTATGTTCTTTGCAAATTACGTTTTAATATCAAAGTAACTGAGTATCAGGCTGTTACAAAGCCTTTATATTGTCCAGTTTGTCCTAATTTATCTAGATGAAATAGGTTTTACATCTAATTAGCCGATCATTGCTGCAAAGTTTAAAATGACCATGACCTATCAATATTTTTAGCTTATCTTTATCCTTAATTGATGCTCTACCAGCTTATAGTATCAATTTTAATTTCTTAATTTCTTAATTTTTACCTAACCTCACCTAAGTACATCCTTAACTCACTTTCAACATGTTTTTGCAGTCTAATGACTTTAGAAACAAATACACATCTAATCTGCAAATTTACCTATTGCATCCGATTCCTGAAAGGGACATGTTGACTGTATGTGAAATAGCACGGAGTTTTACAATTCACTAGGTTTTTTTGCCATCCTGATTTGTCTTATTAATCAATGAGATCTAAATATCGGTAAATAAAATGTTACCTAATTTCATATATTATTTTCAGCTTTCCAAAATTTTACAAACAATCATGACCAACAGAGAGAGAATGCCTTGCTTTGATCCTAGAGAGGTTATGTTTCTGACAAATCAGTGGGATATCATTGACAACGAAGAAGCGTCATCTGATGACGAAACAGATAGTGGAAGCGATAAAGAAGATCAACACACACAGACATGGAATCTTATTCAACGAAAATTGAGCAACGGCTGGGGTTGGTTTAATGTGGAGAACGTATTCCGAATCAGCTTAAAACAGGTGACACTTTATATGTGTATGCACATCTTTCTTCTTCCTGTGAAAGTATTACTGAGGTCGTGCTAAGAACATTAAGAAGAAATGAATTGTTAATATCTCAATTAACCTTACGCTATTTCTAGGCCGGAAAATGTGGACTAAACCTATACGTCGTATATGACAAAAAGATTGAAATCAAGCAGTTTACAGTAATTTATTATAACATATGTATTGTTATGTTTACTACTAAACTTATTCTAATTAAAGTAAGAGTAATAATAGTGCATTACTGTGAATTAATTATTATTCGTTTGATACCAATTTTCCTGGTATTGTAGGTAAAGATGAACCACGAAACTAAATGTTCAACGTGTAAGTTTTCCTTTTTCCAAGAAAATTGGTAACCACGAAAATAAAGGAAACCACAGCAATTATGTTTTTCCTTAACAAAAGAATATTAAGATTTTCAAACAGCTTGTCTTTTTTTGTACTATTTCTTATTTTGAAAGACCTTAGTAATGCTCCGACATAAGAAAAGTGTGTTATCGCGTTGAACCACTATCGCAGAGTTATAGTTGGATAGCGGCAACAAGATTCAAAAACCTGTCATTTTTTTTTTTTTTATTTTTGCTGGTTAATAATGATTGTTAAGTTAAACAGAAAAAATGCAATATCCAAAAGCATTAACTTTATAACAATTAAAACAGAGTAAAGTAAAAATTTATATTAAACCGAGTTTTTATTGTTACCATTATAAAGGAATTTAAAGCATTTGTCATTTAAGTTAGAGGTTTTGCTAGCTTTAAACCAGGTTTTATTCTCAATTTATTTTTTTTAAAATGTCTTGTGCGAAGTCGGGAAAACGGCAGTTGTTATCTTATATTTCTTTACTGTGTGTGGTGCTTTGTGTTTTGTTCACATCTGTGTTTCGATTGTTTTGTTGTTTTCCTCTTATAGTTCCCTAGGTTTTAGTTTGTTTTTATGCAATCGATTTATGACTTTCGAACAGCTATATATACTACTGTAGCCTTTATTTAAGATATTCACGTTGGTCAAAATGTAAAGTTATAATCTGTTTATTATTTGATTGGAGCAAACATAAAGAGAGTAAAAGATCACATTTTAGTTTATTAATATTTATTTAAAATGTTAATGTATAACTTTTGTAGTTTGATATATTTATTTGATTAACTGGATTTAGGTAGACAAAAAGATTGATAGCTTTTTTACTGAGGAATACAAGAGATTCGAAATCGTTTTAAAGGAAACGATAGACAAAAATGAAAACAAAAGAGTGGAATTTTATTACAGGTTAGTTGCATACATTTAACAATGTGTGGTTATGACAAATAATGTCAATCCTTATATATTTCTAATAATTGTATTGAATAAAATTCACTTCGCAAAGCATTTATTCTGTAAATTCTATTGTTAGTACAGTGGTTGGGAAAGGTCAATCATATCGTTTATGAATTATGTAAATTTGTCTGTTGAAGAAGTAAATTGTCCAAGTCTTTCCGAAAGGTAAATCAACTAAAGAATTTTGATTAAGCTTGGACTATTTAAAAGACTTTAAAATTGAAAAGAGGTGCCTATTTTTATAATTCCACACTAAGAGTAAAGGTAAAATAATGATGACTTTTTATAGATTTTTAAAAGATTTCATTCGGAATGCAGAGAGGGGTTCACTCGCAAGGTTAAAACTGTTGGAAAGATCAGAAGAAGAACAGCAGCGCATCATAGGTGAAAGTAATGCTAAGATTCGAGATTTGGAATTCAAATGCAAGAAAGTACGTAACACAATTTATATTTATTTTTAACAATTTTATCTCATAAGACTAAACTTTTATGAACGGAAATAACAATTTGTCCATTGGCGTAGTTTTAATGAACCTAACTCACTCTGGTATACGTATCATAGTTATCAAAGGTACCAAGATTATAATTAAGTACGCCAGACGCGCGTTTCGTCTACATAAGACTCATCAGTAACGCTCATATCAAAATATTTATAAAGCCAAACAAGTACAAGGTTGAAGAGCATTGAGGATTCACAATTCCAAAACATTGTGCTGAATACGACTAAGGTAATCTATGCCTGGGATAAGAAAATCCTTAGTTTTTCGAAAAATTCAAAGTTTTGTAAACAGGAAATTTATAAAAATGACCACATTATTGATATTCATGTCAACGCCGAAATGTTGATTACTGGGCTGGTAATACCCTCGGGGACGAAACGTTTACTAGTAGTAGCATCGACCCGGTGGTCTAAATAGTTATCAAAGCTACCAGGATTATAATTTAGTACGCCAGACGCGCGTTTCGTCTACATAAGACTCGTTAGTGACGTTCATATCAAAATATTTATAAAGCCAAACAAGTACAAGGTTGAAGAGCATTGAGAATCCAAAATTCCAAAACGTTGTGCCAAATACAGCTAAGGTAATCTATGCCTGGGATAAGAAAATCCTTAGTTTTTCGAAAAATTCAAAGTTTTGTAAACAGGAAATTTATAAAAATAATGACCACATTATTGATATTCATGTCAACACCTAAATGTTGACTACTGGGCTGGTGATACACTCGGGGACGAAACGTCCACTAGTAGTGGCATCGACCCGGTGGTCTAAATCGTTATCAAAGCTACCAGTATTATAACTTAGTACCCAGACGCGCGTTTCGTCTACATAAGACTAATCAATGACGCTCATATCATTGTATAGCGAGTATATAGGGTTAAATTCAATGGTGTCTATTGAAAAACAAGTTTAATTAAGAAATAGTTCATGGGGCTTGAATCCATCGTGATTTTACCACGGGTTGCCCTTTATGCAAAATATTTTACCTTGAGCGATAGCGAGGGGTAAAATATCGGCATAAAGGAAAACCTCGTGGTAAAATTAACATATATTCATGCTACCATGAAATATTTCGATTCTAATAGGACAATTACGTCATTTTTATTGGATCGAAGCGCTCTAGGTGGAGGCAAATATTCACCGTTCCCATGAATAAAACACTATTTGATTGGCGTAAACAAACGGATCAAACTAAATTAGTGACATGCTTAAAATATTTATAATACCGTATTAAGATAGTTTTGGGTGAATTTAAATGGTAATTTATTTTATATGTCTTAAATGTATAAATAAATATGGCACATTACACATATACACATCGTTTGTTTATGTTTTCCTATATTCTTACGTCAGCGTGTTATCACGTTGGGAAGCTCATTCATGAAAAAAACATATGACGTGGGAGTACGATCGGAACAGCCCACGCAATATATTCATATTTTACTACGGATGTGTAATCAAAGAGTTTGAAGGACGTCATGTTAGAATGCGCAATTTCGTCAAATTAAGGCCTTCAAATAATTATACATGTAGACCGAAACAGTTAAACTAAAATCTACACACAGTAGCAATTTTACGTATTTAACCTTGGAATTTTAATTCTCAGATTTGACCCAAAATGGAATTGTCAAACTCACTGAAATTTGGTATTTTTAACTTTTTTTTTTTTTTTTTTTTTTTTTTTATATAATCCATGTTTACTAGCCTTGAAATTAAGAAAAGAGAATGCAAATTAACAGGTTCAGGATAAAATTTTCTATGTAAATTTTGTATGTTGCAGTCAAGAATAGAATTGGAAAGTTACAAAACTGAAATCATTTCCACCCTAGCAGAGAAACTTCATGCATACCTTCACTCAAGTCATGGACGGGAGCACATCTTAAATCCTCCTGGTACAACAAGAATATCTGAAGTTTCATATACATCACTTACGGAAGAAGTGCCATCACGAGTTAAGACTGGAATACAGAAATGGTGCGATGGGCAGGAAGTGAAATCTGTTATTGAAGATGCAGACGCAAAAATACGATCCCTTGTCAAAGATATAGAGTCTAAACTGAAGGAAATTGAGATTGAGATGACAGGAATAAATACAACAGTCGACAACAGTCCAAGTGGCGCTGCTCTAATTGGACTTGGTCTTGGTCTTCTCTTTTTACCTTTTTCAATAGTATTTACTTTTGTCTTTGCATTGGTGTTTGCTCCTATATTTATGGCGTGGGGATGGGTTATTGGTGCGGAAGGTCGTCGCCAAAAGGCCAATGATATATATGACGAGTGCCTCACAAAGATATCAATGTATGAATTAAAGCAAAGTTTCGAAAAATCATTTGGTGTAGAATATGGTAAAATCATTGTCCGTGTTTTCGACGAATCGTTACCGAAAGTAATAGAAAGTCTGCGCAAAACAAATACAAAACTTCTGGAAGATCACAAATCTATCATACAGAAACGAGATTCATTTATGCGATTGAAAGACAATATCCAAAAAATACAAGTAGCAACTGAAAATTTTGAAATTAACTGTTGAAATGATTAAATGAGGTATTTTTTTTTCTTTTTTTTTTAATTGGTCTGTGTTCTCTCTTTTGTAGATGTTCCTTGGGCAGTTTTTGATAACACATTTTCATTCATTTAATGGGTTCAATGTTGAATTCATACTTTCAAAAAAATACAAAGCCTTAAGGAAAGTATTAAGGATTCAAGTAACTAACAGAGTAAAGAAATCTATAAAAACAGAAATTTCTGATCTCATACTCATTCTTTATTTTGTTACAAATTCCATTGTATGGATTACATAATGATTCTTCTAGATCACACATCATTTGAAACATCTCCATTATAGGTAACGTCGAGCTATACATTAGACCAAGTAATATTCTGCATCCAAAACGACAAATTGATAAACAGATTAATATGTAAAATGAATGAGAGAGAAAGACTCAAATAGCTTTTATAAAAATAGTGTTTAGGTAATTGTAGTTCCGATTTCATTGCCTTTTATATGTATGCGTAGTTTGTTTTGATTAGACAATTAATTGCCTCATTTTGTTTTATTAAGAGGATACATTATGATATTTATTGGAATAGAAAGTATATTCCATATTATTTTTCAATTTGGAAATAAAAACACATACAATTTAGTGTTATAAGAGTTATCAAAGGTACCAGGATTATAATTTAGTACGCCAGACGCGCGTCTCCTCTACATGAATATCAAAATAGAGTGTTTTGATAAAATGATGTATGATACATGTTGTGATTGTCATGCCTTGCATACAGCTCTTTATGTTTTAAATAGAATGTTTTAATTAAATTAACTTAAATATTACATTTTATTCCGAATCATTCCCTGAGAAATGGGTTCAATTCCCTTCCAAAATATGTTTAATCACTCGAGCCACTATTACCACTTTCTATCACATGTTAAAACTTATTAAAAAGTGGTACATAAAAAAACGAATTTCCACAACACCCCCAACAAATTCATCAGTTTAACATGACCTAACCATACGTGGTGTGACCGATGTCATTTGTTGGATTTACCTTCATCAAAAACACACGAACCCAAAATGTATAAAGCTAGGTTGTATAATGAACAGTAGTCGTAATTTGTCTAAATGTACCGTTGAAGAGATAACCCAAATTTATCAAAAGCCAAGTTTGACTAAGAGAGCTGTTAACTTCATTTGTTTGTAACTATTTCTGAATTTTTAAAAACACATTGAAGGATAACGTTTATAATTGACGGACATTGAAAGATAACGAGTTACATTGTGTTTTGTGTAATGTAGTTTGTCTATGTAATTTCCACTATCAAGATTGCATGTTCCTTTGGTATATTTCGTCTCTCTGTCTTTTATAAGATATATGTAAGAACCGGAGCACTCACTTCTAAGTACAAAATTGACTCGGTGACCAGCAGCGGTATCGACTTTTATAGAATTCAAAAAATGAATGCGTCAAATGCGCGTTTTCGTTAATCAGATTAACCGTAACAAGTTGGGGATATAAAAGTACGTAGAAAAAGTAATTTGTCCAAAAGGGAAATAAAAAGAATAGCAAAATTAATTTCTTATTTTTATATTTATAGCTTTCGTAATAATGCTATCGTAAGTTTTAATGTTGTTTGCTTTTCTGCAAAGCAACTGTCGGAAGTAGTGATATTGCGTGTTTTTTTTTTTTAATTCTTTTTTTTAAGTCTACATATTGATTGCTTTGCTGCGAGAAAATGTCGAAAGTTTTTTTATTCAGTGTTTTTTTTTTAAGAAACTTTGGAAATGTGTTTGCATATTTTGGCTTTAACATTGATTCACTGATAGGGTCTTTGCATCGGAACTAAACACATTTATTTCTTAAAAAAACAGTTGTTGGCATGACACGGGTTATGTTCTTCTCATATATTTTATGATAGTATGATACTAAACCCCTAACGGGAGGGATTGTACCTGATATTCATATGATGAAGACATAATCTTTCAATCAGTTTAATTGAGGTCTGGAGCTGGCATGTCAGTTAACTGCTAGTAGTCTGTTGTTATTTATGTATTATTGTCATTTTATTTATTTTCTTTTGTTACATCTTTTGACATCAGACTCGGACTTCTCTTTAACTGAATTTTAATGTGCGTATTGTTATTGTTTTACTTTTCTACATTGGCTAGAGGTATAGGGGGAGGGTTGAGATCTCATAAACATGTTTAACCCCGCCGCAATTTTGCGCCTGTCCCAAGTCAGGAGCCTCTGGCCTTTGTTAGTCTTGTATGATTTTAAATTTTAGTTTCTTGTGTATAATTCGGAGTTTAGTATGACGTCCATTATCACTGTACTATTATGCATATTTTAGGGGCCAGCTGAAGGACACCTACGGGTGCGGGAATTCTTGCTACATTGAAGACCCATTGGTTGCCTTCGGCTGTTGTTTGCTCTATGGTCGGGTGGTTGTCGCTTTGACATATTCACCATTTCCTTTCTCAATTTTATTATTGAGTATTTACTAAAAAAAACAGTCGGAATAAAGTTCGGGTTATTTAAAATTGCCACGTGTTTATTATGGGTAATTGGATTAGGACATACGTTGTGTCTTGCCAAAAAACAATATGGAACCCTCAAAATGTTGTTGCAAGGGTTCTTGGTGCCTAATTTAGGCAATATGAAAATAAGAAGTGGTATGATTGCCAATGAGACAACTCTCCACAAAAGACCAACTGACACAGATATTAACAACCATAGGTCACAATACGGCGTTTAGCAGTCAGGTAAAATAACCTCTAAAGTCAGAGATAAAAGGCATTGAATGCTATTTATTTTGGTGCCTTTCGGAAGATTAATTATGTTACGAGAAGAGAGATATATATTTTTCTTCTCGCAATTTTTATAAACAGTTTACTGAATGAACATATGGGTTAACAGGGTAATTTATAAATCGGATAATTCTCGTTTTGAGAAACAAAGCAAAACGAAAATATGAACAGTAAATCTGCAGTTATATGTTAAAGAACTGCTTTTGATCGTCTTTTTTGTAAAAAGATGAACCAAATTGGAAAGACCTTAAGCAACTGAACTCCCGGACAGCTCATAAATATGCAAAACAATATTTGATTTCTCTTCATTGATGTTCACTGCTCCATATGATAAAGGTGTTTCCACTGTCTTTATCATTCTGTTCAGCACTTGTGACTTTAAATACGTTCAACCAGGTAGGATAAGTTTGACCCGGGCATTGCACCGGCGTAATAATGAATGAACCAAATTTGATCAGTTTGATCCGAACTTAACAAACCATTATCCGCTTTGCTGGTGAAAAAGCAATAAGACAACAACAGATAGAAGTCATTAACTACCTTGACAGGCCATACAGCCATCGCACGGTCGGTCACTATGCAATAAGACTTTCATCTTGTAAAAGACACAAATATAATCCGATTAATCGAATATAAAATTTAATCAAATATTTATTTTGTAAAATATCAGTCGCACGACACAATACCAAGCATTTTTGAATTCGTTCAGTGCGCTCACCCGTTAAAATGGGTTCACTCGTTGTGACTTTACAATTTAAATATGTAGACCTAATAATCAAGCTGAAACAAATATATAAAAATATTATACTTCCATAGAAGCAAATACATTTTTGACTAATATTTCTCTTTTACAGTAAGTAAAATTCAAAACTCCAAACAGGTAATGGCTGCACGGAAGTGTAAGAAAACTCGGAAGAAAGTTTTATATCAATTGGTTGAAGGATGAAATTGAGCAGTTTCTAGACCTGTTATCGACGTTGGCGATGTTTGTAATCAAGATAAAAATAAACTTGTTGAATAATTATCAATTGACCGAATTTAACTAGCAATTTTATACTGACCGTTAAAGTCTTTTGACTATCAGGATACATTAATTAGTATTTACTGTCCGTATAAAAAAGTATTATTTTTGGATAAAAAATCAATTAATTCCTGTTATGGTTAGTTTATCAAAGCACTTTCGTAAATTCCCTTTAAAACATTAAATAATAGGTTGAGTGTTTGTTTTTTTCTCTTTCAAAAATGTATTTTATTTAAAAAAAAAATCTAATGAATAGCAAAAGAAAATAACATCATAAAAATTCATAGTGAGATTATCGCAAAGGACCTTTGACCAATGTTTAACTTGTTTTGCTATATTTGAAATACATGTAAAGATAATTCCACATATTGTAAAACTAGCATGACATATCTAACTTCAAAATGGAGATCAAATCTTTATCCCGTACAATACTTATTTGTCTGACTACATTGTACACGGCATTATTCATCATATTGTCTCTTTGGCAATATTATAAAACCTACACACTCAAACATGAATACCTGTACGAATCAGAAAGTTACGAGCCCTGGAAACACGGTGTGGTTCGGCGGATACAATGTCTGAGGTAAGATAAGGTCATCATGCATTTCGTACATGTACATGATACATTTATATAGATATCATTTTTTAAATTGCATGTTTGGAAACCATGGCCCACAAGATTTTGAAGTAAATCTTGACCAATAAATGCATATTCATATTCACACAATACACGATTTTTGAATTACGTCATCGTCCTTGGATACACAAACTATAGTTTATCATAGAGCGTTGCCATGAAAAGAGATAAAACTGAAAGTCACTATCGCCAAATACGAACCTTGCAGAAAGGAAGTATCGCCTTGAGTATGCAAATTGTGATAACGAGAAATAAAAATTATAACGTTTAAAGAAAATATTTTTTTTAACATGCACCACAGTACCAAACATCGAGCAAATGCCTGACATACTAAAAAGCCACAGTAACCATTTATGTATATATATATTGTGAATACTCCAGTCGATCTCTTTATCTTTATTTTGGGGTAGATTTAGAATATTCATAGAAAATTAATATTGTTTACATATTGGTTCCCAGTTATGCTCTCTGTGTTCCATCTCATAGAGACATAACTTGGGAATATTACCAGTAAATATACATGTGCATATTGTTTACAATGAAATATGTGGTAACCCTTCATTCGAGGTAGGGGTAATTTAGAAAATTAGTGTTAGTTTAAACTCTGAAAAGTTCAGGGCATATCAACGTTGAAAATATGCCGCACAGCCCTATATTTTGACCTTTGAAAAGAATTGTAGTGCATATGAACTTTCGATTCTAGGATAAGATTTTTTTCAAAACTTTATAGTAAATGTGGTACAGTTTTAGCCGTAAATGGAGTTCCTATTTGAAATTGCATTGTCAATATTTACAGAAATGCAACCTTTAGCAATCGATACAATCCTTTCAACCTAGAATAAGTTGTAATTTAACACTCATGTTCAAAGTCAGGAATTTGACAATTGTTTTATACTTTTTCCGTTGGCTTATAACGTTTGTTTTGTTAATTTGTTATGGACTTCCCATATTTACCTTGTTACGGCCAGAAATCGCCTTTAAATTGTAGCCAACAAAAGACACAAATCAATACTAAAATTTAACAATATTTATTATACAAAAGTTTACAAGAAGTATTTTACAAATATTACTGATAACTTAACTGTCAAAATATGAGTCCACTCTTTTATCTTTATCTGTATCCAGAAATCTTTTGGAATCCAATCTGAATATTATGTTCACTACTAAGGTCACAATCCAGTATGATGTTGTTTGTAGAATAAAAGTGTCAATCCAAATGCCGTGAATACTAATGTCTATCAATGTCTAAGTCCAAGTTTAATTATGAGAGTTTAACTTTAGTGTCTGTATATATAGTGTTGTCATGGAAAATTCTAGAACACTCTATAATGGAACATTGTGGAAAATCCTGGAAAGTTACAACGGAAGTTTCTGGAATAACGTAGAAGTTTAAATTACGCATCTTTTATAAGGATCATTCTAGAAAGTTCCAATCATTCCTAAACTGCACAGTTATAAGATTATTTGGTAAACAACTATCAGGCCATACAACACAAATTAGGCCAACATAAATAAACATAATAATTACAATATCATAACACCTCCCCCCTTAAAAGAAGTTTTAGTGTAACAAAAACTTATCATGAATAATATGAACAAAAATACATAATATATACAAAGTGATTTAATAAGCTCTAGATAAAGCATCAGCTATTACATTATCTTTACCCTTAATATGTTTTACAATTACATCATATTCCTGTAACAATAAACTCCACCTAGTCAACCTCTGATTCTTGTTTCTCATTTTATGCATGAAGGTGAGAGGATTATGATCAGTATAAACAAGAATAGGATATACAGTGGGATTCAAATATACATCAAAATGTTGAAGTGCTGACAACATTGCAAAACACTCTTTTTCAATAGTTGAATAATTTTTCTGATGTTTATCTAATTTCTTAGAAAAATATGATATAGGTTTTTCAACATTATCATCTGTCTCTTGATATAAAACAGCTCCTATTCCTACATCGCTTGCATCAACGGCAAGTTTAAATTGTTTTTCAAAGTCTGAAGTAATCAGAACTGGACTATTAATTAAAAGTGATTTGCTATTTTCAAAAGCTTTTTGACAATTTTCACTCCAGATAAATTTAGAATCTTTTCGTAAAAGATGAGTCAATGGTTGAACAACAGTAGCAAAATTTGAACAGAATTTCCTGTAAAATCCTATCATGCCTAAATATCTCATAAGTTGTTTTCTATTTGTAGGAGGAGGAAATTTGGAAATGGCTTCTACTTTAGCCATAATAGGTTTTACTTGACCATGGCCAACTGTATGCCCTAAATAATCAACAGTGGCCTGACAAAATTCACTTTTACCAAGATTAACAGTCAAATTTGAATGTGACAATCTATCAAAAGTATCATACAAATGTGTTAAATGCTGTTTCCAGCTATCACTACATACAATAAGATCATCAATATAAGCATAACAACAGTCTAAATCTTTTATAACATTATTGATCATTCTTTGAAATGTAGCTGGTGCACTTTTCATGCCAAATGGCATTACAGTATATTGAAATAAGCCATCTGGTGTAACAAAAGCTGATATTTCACGAGCTCTCTGTGTCAATGGAACTTGCCAATAACCTTTCAACAAATGAAATTTGCTCACAAATTTTGCTTGACCAATGCTGTCAATACAATCGTCTATCCTTGGAATCGGATAGGAATCAGATTTTGAGACTGAATTTACTTTTCTGAAATCAGTCACGAAACGAAAGGTTTTATCTGGTTTTGGCACAAGGAGACAAGGAGAGCTCCATTCACTGTTACTCGGCTCAATAATATCAGTGTCAAGCATATATTCAATTTCTTTTCTCATAACTTCAAGTTTGAGTGGATTGAGCCGGTAAGGATGTTGCTTAATGGGAGAAGCATCTCCTACATCAACATCATGACAAACGGCAGTGGTTTTGTTTGGCACATCTGGGAAAAGATTTTTGAAAGAAAATACCAAAGCTTTTATTTTTTCTCTACGATCAAAAGACAGATGTGCAAGTTTTGAGTCTAAATTTGACAAAATTTCTGAATTTTTCAATCTAACTGTCTCTTCCAAAGTTTTAGAACTAAAAGGTGGTTCAATTACATCTGGTTTGTCATGATTGTTCTCAAATTTAACCATGCCTAAAGTGGCAACTGGTTTACTATCACATAGAACATTAGTACGCTCAAAATATGGTTTTAACATATTAATATGACACACTCTATTTTGTTTGCGCCGACCTGGAGTTTTTACAATATAATTCAAATCATTAATTTTACTCTCTATTGTATAAGGACCACAATATTTAGCCTGTAAAGGATGTCCAGGGACTGGCAAAAATACAAGTACCTTATCACCAGGCTCAAAAACTCTATCCCTGGCATCTTTATCATACCAAATTTTCATCTTGTTCTGTACATTTTTTAAGTTTTTCTGAGCAATTTGACAAGCAGTATACAATTTTTCTTTAAATCTATATACATAGTCTAAAAGATTCAAGTCAGTATGTTCAGTAAGCCACTTTTCCTTAATCAATTTTAACGGTCCCCTTACAGTATGACCAAATACCAACTCAAAGGGACTAAATCCAAGGGATTCTTGAACAGCCTCTCGAACCACAAAAAGTAGAAAGTGAACTCCATCATCCCAGTCTCTGTCAAATTGAAGACAAAAAGTTCTAATCATGTTCTTCAATGTTTGATGAAAACGTTCCAAGGCACCTTGAGATTCTGGATGATAAGCACTTGATCTGTACTGAGCAATCCCTAACTGGTATACGACTTGCTGAAATAAACCTGACATGAAATTTGATCCCTGGTCGGACTGTATAGACTTAGGAAGTCCTACTAATGTGAAAAATTTGATAAGTGCTTTGACTATAGTAGGTGTCTTGATATTTCTTAGTGGAATAGCCTCAGGAAAGCGAGTGGATGTACACATGATTGTCAATAAATATGCATTTCCAGTTTTGGTCTTTGGTAAAGGTCCAACGCAGTCAATTAAAACTCTGCTGAAAGGTTCGTCAAAGGCTGGAATAGGCAGAAGTGGTGCTGGTGGTATTTTCTGGTTAGGCTTACCAACAACCTGGCATATATGGCATGATTTGCAGTATTCTGCGACATCATTTCGAAGTCTGGGCCAGTAGAAATGCTGCAAGATCTTAAGGCAAGTCTTCCTTATACATAAGTGTCCAGCCAAGTGGGTGTCATGGGCAAGACCAATAATTTCTTGCCTATAAACTTTAGGCACCACCACTTGGTATACCACTCTCCATTCCTCCTCTGGGGTAGCATCAGGAGGCCTCCACTTCCTCATTAAAATGCCGTCCTGATGGTAATAGCATTCGGCCACTTTGTCTGCTTCCTCCTGTGGTTGAGCCCGCTGGTTGAGCTGAAGAACCTCAGGGTCTTTATGTTGTTCTTCGAATAAATTCTTTCGGTCTAATGAATGGCTGTTTACATCTGGCCATGGCATAATAACTTTTTTGTTAACACTAGGTGGTTTTATAATAGTCTTTTCTGAGTTACCAGGATCTTCAATATCAGCTATAAAAGTGTCAGAAAGGTCCATGTAATCAAACTGGTTTTCTTGCAAATCCTCCTCTTGTTGTTGTTTTCTAGCCATCGCCCTAGTGACAACACAAGCTGGATACAATTCAGCATCATCTTCAGGTAATTTAACACTCACCACTGGTTCACTGGTAACAATTGGTTCAGCAACCACTTTGTTCCTAGCTAGATCATTTCCTAGCAATAAGGTAACACCCTCAACAGGGAGATTAGGACGAACACCTACAACAACTGGTCCAGTTATCAAATCTGACTTCAGATAAATACGATGGAGAGGAACATCTATACAACCTAACTCTACACCTTGCAACAAAACGGAGGCACCAATAGAAGTCTTCTCGGACAAAGGCAACACACCTTCTAACAATAAAGACTGAGAAGCTCCAGTGTCTCGGAAAATCTTAATAGGCTGAAGAGTGGTATCATCAACAATAGAAATAAACCCATCAGACATAAAGGGTTTATATTCCTCCATATAATCACAAAAACTGGACTTAAAAGCCTGACTCGCAGGACATTCCAACGTACTGGTAATATAAGGTGTCGTACAAGCACTGGACTTCGGCTTATTATCTCGTTCATTCTTCTTCTGGAGTCTAAAACAATCAGCCATCAGGTGACCAATCTTCTTACAATAAGCACAAGTCAGTGACTTCTTCTCAAAAGTATCAAATTTTGGACTAGACATATTATAACTGGACTGACTCTTATTCTGTGGAACAGGCTTACTATCAGTATGCTCAGTGCTTTGATTTTTGTAATTTCCACTGGAAGTATTAACATTTTGACCCTTGAAACTTCTTTTATGTGAAAGGGTATAATTATCTGAAATTACAGCTGCATCATGTATTGTCCCAACAGTTTTGTCGTCTAAATGTGTTTTTAAGTCTAAATGAACACATTGTTTGAACTCTTCTAATAACATCAATTGTCTTAGGTTATCAAAATTGTTATCTGTTTTCTTTGAAGTAAGCCATTTATCAAATAGATCTTCTTTTTCTCGAGCAAATTCCACATAGGTTTGTGAATCAAACTTTTTATAAGATCTAAATTTCTGTCTATATGCTTCTGGTACTAGCTCATAAGCTTTCAAAACTTCCTGTTTCACCGTGTCATAATCGGAACTTTTTTCTGATGAAAGTGCGGAGTATATTTCAGCGGCTTTACCCTCAAAAACACTTTGTAGCATTGTAGTCCAATATGGCTTTGGCCAATTCAAATTATGAGCAATTTTCTCAAACTGTGGAAAATATTTATCGACTGTTTTTTCACAAAATCTGGGAACCAAACGTATATTTTTTGCTGCATCAAAATATTCCGATTTCGACTGGACTTTAGTGTTGCTTTCTTCTTTGACCATTTCAATTTTCAGTTTTTCCATCTCTAGCCTTTCTCTCATTTCAAGTTCTTTTAATTTAAATTCATCTTCTTTTTCTTTTTTCTCTATTTCCAACCTTTCCTTCATTTCCAGTTCTGCTTGTTTTAATTTAAATTCATGTTCTTTTAATTTGAGTTCATGTTCTAATTCAAGCTGTTTTAATTTAAAAGCGTCAATATTTTCGACCTTAAGTTCAAGAGCCTCTTCACCTAAAATTTCTGCGTCAACTAATTTGTCTATAACCAAATTTTTTATAATTTGTTTTCTCATAGATACTTTAAAAACTAATTTCAGTTGTTTAGCAAGCAACACTAATTCCTCTTTCTTTAAATTATCAAAACTCTCCAGGTCTGGCGTTTTCAAAAATTTACCAGCATCAAATGCCATTTTGTAGAATTTTGTTGGCTAGTTATAATAAAAATACTAAACAAATTTTGAATATAATATTTTTAAGATCCCGGACGAGCCCCCAATTTCTGTTACGGCCAGAAATCGCCTTTAAATTGTAGCCAACAAAAGACACAAATCAATACTAAAATTTAACAATATTTATTATACAAAAGTTTACAAGAAGTATTTTACAAATATTACTGATAACTTAACTGTCAAAATATGAGTCCACTCTTTTATCTTTATCTGTATCCAGAAATCTTTTGGAATCCAATCTGAATATTATGTTCACTACTAAGGTCACAATCCAGTATGATGTTGTTTGTAGAATAAAAGTGTCAATCCAAATGCCGTGAATACTAATGTCTATCAATGTCTAAGTCCAAGTTTAATTATGAGAGTTTAACTTTAGTGTCTGTATATATAGTGTTGTCATGGAAAATTCTAGAACACTCTATAATGGAACATTGTGGAAAATCCTGGAAAGTTACAACGGAAGTTTCTGGAATAACGTAGAAGTTTAAATTACGCATCTTTTATAAGGATCATTCTAGAAAGTTCCAATCATTCCTAAACTGCACAGTTATAAGATTATTTGGTAAACAACTATCAGGCCATACAACACAAATTAGGCCAACATAAATAAACATAATAATTACAATATCATAACAACCTGCGTCGATGAAGGCGGACGCAGGTCTAGGAACCCATTGACTCCGTCCGTTCATCTAGTCGTTGGCTAACCAGAAGCAAATAACTCCAGTTTCAATTAGTATGACGTTATCTATCTTTTAAAGCGCTACATAACAATTATTTTAATGCCTGTATATTGCTTAGCTCTAACACAATATACATGGACTGCTTGCTCTTTTCAAATTTTACAAGAAGTATTTTCCCCAACTTCCAAAAATTTACCTAAATTATAACAAGAGTTTTAACTACCAACTCTGAGCATAATATTCATACACCTTATAAAATAAAAGATAGTTTTCTTCAGCTAATGATGTTCGAACCTTACAAAAATGTAATGATTTACTCTTAATGTGAATATTTGGTAGGGTAAAACTTGTCTCAATATCGTAAAAGGTGCTGCATCATTTTCTCAACGAACATATACTATGATATATGCAACATTCATGCCAAGTCGGAGCTCCATACTATAAGTTAAAAGCACAAACGACGTCTAATAAATGTGTAACATGTATTATACAAAATCCTGGTTCAACCCTTAACGGGATAATGTATACGATTATCAGAATGAAAACCTGACCAGTCAGTCAGTTATTGTGAGAATTTTTTTACGAACTATAAAGTAACTTAAAAACATTCAAAACGAGAAGCCCTTTTACCAAATGGCAAAATGTAATGCTGAAACACATCACAGCTGATTGTGTTGAATTAACCAAGCTTTCTTTAACTTAAACTTCTTGCGTAATTTTGAGGTGATTTTTACAGGTATTACGCAATACAACTATGATTTTGAAGCAGGAGAAATATGTCTTTGGAAACAAGTTCCCAGTGACAATTTTGATTGGTTATCTCATAGGGCAGAAACAGCGTCAACAGCCACTGGTCCAAGTCATGATCATACTACAGGTAACAAATCGAAGTTATGATACAGTTATCATATCTTGTTTTCAGGCTGAAACTGTAATTGTTATCTGAACAACTCATTTAGGTTGTACATAACACTACAGGGAGATAACTCTGTAAAAATCAGCAGTAACGTTGCAATCACGTTATATTGTTAAGGAAATCTCAATGATCAAATGATTAAAATTTAAAATTTATTTCATAGGGTCCATGTCAATATTTTGTAAAAATTTTACCAAAATAAAACGAGCCAAATTAATGTTAGTCAAGGGCTTTTGTACCTTCTCAATGTCAAATCTGATCTTTAGGAATATATGATAAAAAAAAACATCAAACACTTTGTGACGAATTGTTGAAATTTGATGCTTCAGTAATATGTAAATAAACAGTTACTGTTTTACAAGTGTCATCTATGATGTTGCTGCAACCAGAAAGAATAAATCGGAAATAAGTTATATTTGAAGACGCTGTGATAAAAATAGAAGATAAATTGATTTATTTCATTAATTTTACTAACAATAATTCTTATATCATTAATACATGTAATATGCATGCGCAATTACAGATAGATTGAATTAACAGGTATTAGTTATACCCAATTTAAAATATAATTGTAGGTAATTTACGAGGCACATATTTGTATATTGAAACATCAATTCATACTCGTAACGAATATGCTGATCTGGTATCCCCACTAATGACTGGAAACCAGGACAGATGTTTAAGTCTCTGGTATCACATGTTCGGATCAGATATTGACCCGCTCGAGATTGGAAAAATGAAAAAATGACCTTCCGAAACACCTAATATCATCCATGTTTGGATCAGATATTGACAAGCATCAGATTGGAATAATCCAGGTAAATATTATCAATGAATAACTGAACTTCCGGTTTGGATCAGATATTGACAAGCATCATTATTGGAATCATCTAGGTAAATATTATCAATGAATAACTAATCTTCCGGTTTAGATCAGATATTGACAAGCTTCAGATTGGAATAATCCAGGTAAATATTATCAATGAATAACTGAACTTCCGGTTTGGATCAGATATTGACAAGCATCATTATTGAATCATCTAGGTAAATATCATCAATGAATACCTTGCCTTCCGATTTTGATCAGATATTGACAAGCTTAAGATTGGCATAATCCAGGTAAATATTATCCATGAATAACTGACCTTCCGGAACACTTATATCATCCATGTTTAGATCAGATATTGACGAGCATTAGATTGGAATCATCTAGGTAAATATTATCAATGAATAACTGACCTTCCGGTTTGGATCAGATATTGACAAGCTTGAGATTGGAATGATTAAGGTAATTATTATCAATGAATAACTGACTTTCCGAAACACCTGATATCATACCTGATTTTTTTTGTGGGGTTCATGTTGATGAGTGTTTAGTATGCTGTATTTTCGAGACTTTTTTCTGTGTTCTGATTATTGTTTCTTTCTTCCCTCAGCATTATCGATTGCTTTCTCCTACTGGGTTTGACTATTCTTTTAAGCATCTTCTGCCTCTTGTTTCGTCTTCAAAAGTAAAATTACCATGATTTCTGTTTAATTATTGCAGCATTGCCAGAATACAAAATTTCAAGAGCCGTCAAAATACTACTTTTGGAAATCTAAAAAATATTTTAACACAAACCAGTTACTTTTACATTTTTCAGTTTTAAAACAAAAAAAAGTTTCATGTTGTTTATTTTTTTAACGAGGTATTTGAATTTGATTTTTTCACGCATTTAAAAAGACAACATCACGTCACATCAGCACAAAACAGCTGAAAACCACCAAAGGGTTTTCTCACAGCAAGAGCTAGCCCCTAAACACAAATTTATATTTATATGTGTATTAGGTTCTCTACTCATTTTGAACAATTCCATGTCATTAATCTAAACCAACGAAAATTTTTATTTGCTGTATTATAGATAAAAAATAAAGTGTAAAATATCCTTTTTTTGCAGAAAACACCGGCAAATTACCTTGTTTTGCAAGTATTATCCGGTGATCAGGCATTTCAATGGAATAGAATGAATGTTACACTATCTTCTTCCTTTGATTATGAAGTCACAATAAGAGGTTACAAAGGAAAAGGTTTCCATGGAGATATAGCGATTGATGACATCATTGTCTGCAATGGAAAATGTCAAAACTTAGAGGAAATTATGATAAAGAGTGTAATTTCCAAATTCTTATGGTAAATTTCTTTAAAGCTAATAAATTATATGAATGGTTAAATGAATATTTCTTATACATGTTAATTCATAATAATGAATTTTAATGATGTGCAATAATACAAAGGCAGTTCCTTCAAATACAATTGTCCAAGATGCATGAATAAAAATTCAAACAAATTCCTTCTTTTCCATGAGGTAAATACTAACGCTACCGTCGTTGGTTTTCTTTTTTCCGTGTTATATATAATATATGAAAATGAGAAGATATGGTATGATTGCAAATGAATAGCAATCAGCAAAATGACGTAGTATCATCATTGAATTTTGTTGTCATTGAAACTAAAATAAGCGAGCATGATTTTAATTATCTTAATTACAATACAGTGGGTATCCCGATCCGAATGTCGACGTGCAATCACAAAAGCCCACTAACAGTGGAAAGGAAAATCTGAAAATGATTGGTTGAACCTTGTTTATGGCTCGCCAAACTTCTTGATCATATGGCAACGTTTAAAAAAAATCTCAATATGATTCGCACGGAGCATATCCTTCGTAGAAATCTGATCTTGATTCTACTTGCGATTTGTTAATTATCAATTATCCTTGTTTAGTTTAAACTATATTAACGTTTACCTCTGGCGTTTCTAGAGAGAAAAAATATGTTGCATACATGAATGGCTGCTTACAATTTATAAGCATATATGAACATATTTAATAATTTATGTACAATGATATATTTGTTTGCACTGCTACATTTAGAAATCAATGTTCATATCTGTAGCATCTGTAGTAGCTTCGAGTTTATGAAATTCAACAATCAATCATAAAAAAATGTCAAACAGATAACCTTCCTGATAACAATGTTAAAATATATAACCTGATGATAAATGTCTACAAATTATTTATAGACTTTAACTTTAAACAAACATTGTTACAGAGATTCAGAATATTTGAGATAGTCTTAATTTTTTCTCACAAAACGAACTAACAAAGTGTTTTGTTATTTTATGATACATCATACTATCTAAAACGAAATAAGCATGTATACTTGAATACCTGATTCGGTTCATCTCCGTAACTAGCTGGTAAATACAAATCAAACTCGGACATTTTGTACGGTCAAGTTGTTCAATCCAATATTTTATGGTTGTATTCTGTACAAAGCACGCAAATATCGTAACTCACCTTATAAACTGACAACATCTTTCAACAGACTTATGCAGATTGGATATAGATACGATACTCGTATGGCATTTAGGAGTAAACATTGATTCATTCGGTTTACAACAGACATGTTTATTCTTAAACCAGTTTTTGGTATGATACGGGTTAGATTTTTCTCTTATTATCTACGATGGCATGACACAGCATATGATGAAGACGTAATCGTTCGATCAGTTTAGTTGGAAAGCGCGGGTATGTTAATGCTGTATTTTCGAAAAAATGAAAAATGATACTTAAATTTCGACTTTTAATAAAAAGACTTTTTGACTCATTTATAGTGTAATTTGTTATATTTTTTAGATTTGCTAGTAAGTTGACAATATAAATTTTCGTTTTCAAAAATAACATTCTCAAATTATCACGTGGTTATCACGTGACACTCAAAATCTATTAATAAACGTGAAAACAGTAAACTCAAAAGTGCTAGCGTGTAGACAGTCTTGTTTTTCTAAATATTGTTATCTGTGGATAGCTTATATACCAAAGTATTAGAAAAGTGCTACTCGCCTCCTTTGAATAAAAAGATTAAATACATAAACGGAGATTTTCGACTGAATTGTGCCAAAAATACTTTGACCTTCAGATATTACAACGTCTAACACTTAAACGGTATTAACAACATGAACCGAGTAGCAGTTTTCGAAAAATATTAATATTCAGCTATCTGTACGTTAACTTGACTCAAAAATTCATCATTTCTACACGCTAGTACTTTTGAGTCAAAGTTAACGTGTTTCACAACTTTTTGTGTCCGACATTGTTTACAAACGCACAAGTGACTTTCAAAGGTCTTCAAAGGGAAGTAATTCTGTAAACAGAAATAAAAATTTCAGTCATCGGGAAATTATTGCTGATCTTTATTTAAATGTACTTTTTGTTGCATCTTCTCCATAACCAAATATTTAATAAAAGAAACAAACTATTTAAATATACATATTTTACTCGGAGAATAGCATGAATAGATCAGAATGATTATAATTACACATCGGCATGGGGTATGAAGCCCCTTTTCTTTCTGTTTGGTATTTTTTGGCAAAAAATTATGTATTGAATTTTTCTACGGACTCTGTAGCTTTATCTACCAATAAAACATGACCTCCGTGTATTGGTGAGGTGCCTCTCATGTTTGGGTGTTGCCACTTGTAACAGTGTAAACCTTTAGAGTGTACAAAAAAATCATGAATCTTGCTCATTCTTCATAAATCATACAGACCCATACACTGTTCATCATTCAGTCGTTGGTCACAGTGGTAATCACACCATATATAATGACAGCTTGAAATATATAGTCAATGTCCTGCTTTTTCTCTCTCTCAATAAATTTAATTACCACATGCTGATAGAAAACATACTTTAAGAAAAACAGATGATGATTTCATAACAAAAAAAACTTATGGTGCCATGGTCAGTAAGTATGGGACTATTAAATCAATTTAAACCAAATATATGATAGTGCAAGAGCTAATGGAAATTTAATTATATTTCAAATCCTGCAACATTTTTTTCACACATACCCTTTATACACCATGTACACATTCAATGAATATTCTGTGTCTCATTCAAGCATACTTAAAACTCCAAAATATGTATTTATTCTATGTATGTATATATATATATATATATATGTACCATTATCTCTGTAACTTATAAATTTGCAGAATATTTTCTTTAACAGCTAATTTCCTAAAGCTTGTAGAGTAAAACTTTGGTTGACTTGCTTGTCTTGTTTGTATAAATGTTTACCCAAGCTTAAAGCTTAAAGCACTTAAGATTGTCATCTTCAAACAATAAATATAGGCAAACTTAAACCTGTAAATATTATAGTGAAATTCAATTGGATGTTATCTAAATTATTATTGTACAATATACAAACAAAGCAAGCAAGGTAACCTAAGTCTTGCTCTACATGCTTTAGGAAATTAGCTGTAATCTCTTTTTAAGGTACAGGAAACAGAAATATAGGTATATAAAGGGTGTAAAGTTTATTTAAAGAATATATAATAATAATTTTGCAGGGTAAAGAAAAGATGCTATTTGAATAAAAATAATAGAGAAAAATTATCATAGCAACTAATTGACAACCCCCCTCACCCCCCAGTTCAGACCCCAATTAATAAATCTGTGGCCTTAATCTGTATAAATTAAAAAAATCATGAACTTGGACAACTGTTTTGATTATCTATATTTTATTAAAATCAATTTAATATATTATCTTTTATAATTGCAATGCTAACCATCAATGAGGTGTTTATTTTTAAGGATAAAGCAACATAAAACTAGCAGACATCAGTTTAAATCATGTTGAACTGAATAAGAAAAGTTATTATAATATTTATCATCTTTTAAAGCTTCATGTAATTAGATAATTGAATTAATATTTATAATTGCTCCTCAATAAGCATTATTTGGTACTTTCTGAAAAGGGGGTGTGAATGTTTTTGTAAGGGAATATATGATCAGTGTCTGACAGAAAACCTCAAAGTTTTTCATTTAACCCAAGTAATTTAAAATATACATTCACTGATTGATTGACTTGAAATTGTGTATTAAATGCAGCTAACATGACTTATTTTACTTCATGTGGTATGTTTTTCAATGTGTCACAACTTACCATCATAACCAAATAACATAGATTTTATTTTTTTTGTTATAAAACATGTTTCACAATCATTGAAATTAGGGAATGAGTGTTCCTATTGATGAATCTATATGCTAATTTGTATGTGAAAACATTTCATCATTCCTAACACTTTTGCTTTTGTTTCACATTATTATTAATAAACACCATATAATTAATGATTTTGATTTTAATATTCCATGGAGCACAGCTAAATATAATTTATCCACTGAATGAAATCACAATTTGTACACAGTGACACATTTATGAAGTAAAAGTTCTGTGAAACATCCTCTCCTCAGTGATCATAATTAGGACACTATATCACATATATATGTATTCCACTTTCTTATAAATTTTTCCTTTGTTTGATCATGAACTAACACATGTTCCAGAATCATTGCAGTTAGTTATTCATTCATTCATTTCAACATATTTCCTTTTGCTGAACCTGCTTTTTCATACAGTAAATTTTTTTCTCACTTTTTTTTAATACAGTCAATTAACTTCTAATTTGTATTCCTTTAAGCACAGTTAAAACAGTCTTGATTCCATTAATTTTGTCACACATATGTATAAGTAAAGAGTTGTCTTTTCAGGAAAATGAATTTTCTCTTTATATCTCATGTACAGGAATCTGATATGAAAATGATATCCTTGTTTGGGTATCATTTGTTGATCTTCATTAGAATGAAAAGTGCAGTCCTTGTGTCTTATTCATTTTATCAATTGTGCTATTGTATTGGAAGTAGCCATTGTTTCTCATTCATCTTAAAATCCTGCAAAAAAAAATGATATTATTATACACAATATAATTAATTTATAAGCCCCATTGCTATATATATATGCATACTATCTATTACTTCAATCATTGTACTTGATTTATATAATAATATGCTCTTAATGTGCCCTGTTATTAATATTTTGAACATAACAATTATCTTATTTATATTCTTATTCTGATACAAAAAGAGAACTTCTATATAATCAAATTTTAGTAAGCTTAATAGCTATAGCCCTTAGTATCAGCAGTGGTTGGTAAAACTAATAGTAAACTTACATGTTTGTAATAAAATAATTGCCATGCTTGTTTACTTTCTTAACACATAAATATAATAGACAGAGTAATCTAAACGCATAAGCAATTAATCTTTAAATAGCTTTCATATCACTTGATGTGACTATAAAATATTAAAGTGTCAGTAACAATAATATAATATTTGAATGCTTACATCATAATGCAGACTTCCTACATGTCAACTCACTTGGAAGCAGTAAAAAAAACCAGTGAATACAAATTCTGCAAAAGACAAATATAAAATTGCATTTATATAATCAAAACTTTAAAAGCAATAAACACACCAAAAGTTTTTTGTTAAACATGTAGGAAATAGGCAATAAAGGAGATACTTAAAAAAAAACTGTTAGGTATTTAATCTGTATGATATTGAAATATTTACATCAATGTAGATTGACACCTTTTAAAGTCACTTATTTGGATTAGCAAATCCTACAAGTAATCAATAGTCTTTATGTCAATTGAATGAAAGTGGTGATCAATTTAAAATTTTCATGTCTATTACTAAAAATTAAATTGGATAATATATTAACTGAGATGAGTAAATTCTCTCATTTTGTAAAATCTCAGTAGCCTGATAACTGAAATATAACTTTAATTATAATACATTTTATTTGTTTGAACATGCATTTATAAATTCTGGTATTTTTTTATAAACTTAGAAATGACAATGGATATATAAATACTATTTGTGAAATAAATCCATGTTTTATTTTAATAAAATTTATGCTTAAATCACAATGAAAAAAATAATTCTGAATTGAAACAATGTCATTCTCTGTTTAAAATGTAAAAACACCAACACTGTTCATTTGCGTGGGTGGTGTATAAAAGTATAAACAAAAAATGACTAAGCTTAATGATAGTTAGACTGGGTATGATAATATAGGGGGTGCACCCCTTACTACCAAAGTAGAAATGAATAGTTTTAATTTATTGCATACACTAAACCAAGGGGGAATTAAGGGGGGGGGGGGGGGGGGGGGGGGTTGTGGGTTGTAATTATTATGTAACAGTTAGCTTGGGAAAAATCAAGTCTAATATAACTAATATTAAAACAATCTTTCTCCGAGCATTGTTTCCATTTAGCTAACTTCATTGATTCGTTGATTGATTCATAGGTCAACGGTTTTCGTCGTCGGTTATCAAAATGACGAATTATAAATGTTTTGATTCACTTCAACAAATTCATTAAGAAGAAATGGGTACCGGTGATAAAGAGTAACAATTTACAACGTATTTACCTCAAAATGTATGCAAAATCCACCTTTCCATTGTAATTTCCATGTGCCGACTTCTGTGACAAGGTGCTCAACAGCTGATAATAATGACTGTGACGTGACAAGCTAAACATTGACGTTGATGAATCTTAGTTTTTGGCGATTTTCTTACTTAAAACTGTAAGTGTTCAAGGGAACAATGGTCATGTATGAAGATATTGTTAATGTCGCAATGCCGTTGTCGAAAAACAACAAGTTGATAAATCTTTGACCTCGGTGAAGCCAAAAAATCACCACTCTATAGCAAATTCTCCCAACGTCCCATTTAGCCAATCAAAATTCGTATAGTTTCGAAAATGACGTAATATATGAGATTTCGATGCAATCACCAAAAATTGTAAAAAATTATTTGAAACCGCATTAACCTACCCGCGAGATTGGAGATTGCATGTCAATTAAGGTAACACGATACCGAATGGCATATCTCCCGATTTCCAAACGTTTTGGACCACGTGTTCTTTGAATCGAGTTACATCGGAATATGTAATGAAAAATGGGGGTCACGATTTTTTGTTTTCTTTGTATTTTCATAGGAAAATGTCAGTTTTGGCGACACATTTACAAAGGTATATATGCCTTTTTCGACTTACTTTTTTCGATTTTCCGATGGATGGCTTTGTTCTTAAATATGGAGAAAAACTTTTATAAAACCAACATAATAACCAGGATTGCTGCTAAATCCATACACGTATAAAAACTCATATGTCACCATCCTTTTTTTTTTTAGATAAATGGCTTCAAAATTGATCAATACGCCTAGAATTTGACCGAAAACGTCCGACGTTATAGTATACGAGAATATAACGTTGTTCCTACTCGAAATATAGAAAACAAAATATGTGTCGGGATATGAATTGTGCTTATTTTATTTTCGTTTCCCCTGTCGGGTTTCGTAAATTTCCTAGTAATGCAATATAAAATTCTACTGATATAATTTTATTTCGTCTTGCACATGGAAATAAAATTATTTCACTCACATGAATTAACATCAACTGGTTGGTTACACGTGGATCTTATGATAATAGTTTATGCAAAAATCACCGGAATTTTATACACGTAATATTCACGCAAATTTCAAAATATAATTAAAATGATGAAAAATACCTCCATACATCAAAATAACATGAAAAATACCTCCATACATCAAAATAACATGAAAAATTTCAAGTGACATTCATACGAATTTCTGATTACATAACACCATCATAAGACAATGGTGGTGTCATCGCTGCCTCCATGCAGAAATAGAGTATTTAAAAAATTTGATTCAGTTAACCGTTTTTTAATTGCTCGGTTTGATGGTTGTTTAACGTTCACTGGCAAATAGTTCATGCATGTTCGGGACGATACAATACAATTTTGAAAACAGTTATTTATAAAAGACACATTGGATACACCAGTCAAAAAAGGTTAACATTCTGTTAGTTGTGAAAATCATGAGGGAATGTAATGATCCTGATAAAATTCACATTCTACAGAATAAAATAACAAAACTTCAGGAAAAATTTAAAACAAAAAAAGTCCCTTATCAAATGACGAAACCTTAAGCTCAGAAACATCAAAAGAATTATAAACGACTGTCATATTATTGACTTGGTACATACATTAGTACAGTGTCACGACTCTGCGAGTTGTAAATGTGTGAGTTGTTTGCTAAGCAAGTCGGACAAACCTTGCAAACTGTATGCAAAATTTCACAAAGTTCAACATTCTGTCATTGGTGAAAAAATATTTACAAAACAAATCTTGAGATCATATGCATTCTTTATATAAGTAAAACAAAATGCTAAATATAAAAGTTTCAGCTTGAAACTCCACATGTAGGAGGTTTAAGCCACAGTCTGTTTTCTGCGTGCTTTTACATTTTATCAGAATACCTAATCCAGCAAACTGTCATGAAAAATCATTTTCTCCAGAAGAACAAAAATTTTATGTCTTAAACAAATATGTACTAAGAGACTGAAATGTAACTGTGATAATTATACTACACATACTTTCAAAACTTTCCTATTTAGCGGTGAATATTTACTAAAACTACAAATAAAAAGTAGAAGATACTCGTCCAATTACATGTAACATAGTCACAATTTCTTGATGTCTTTGGTTTTGATGCCATTTAATACCCAGAATTTGCTATCTTATAAATTGTGTATTCCATATCGCCATTTACCATTCTAACAGCCAACTTTTGAACAAATAACATTTACACACTTTTTGTTTTTGTTTTATTTGTACTTGTACTTATACAAATAAAGTCTCATGGTATCCCGCTTCCACAATGAGCAAGCGGTAACGTAGATATTTCGTTTTGCTTAACTGTTAAATGTTGGTTCTCTTCGTCGTCTGCATTTAAACTGTGTCGATTTCTTTGATAAAAAAAAAGAGACAATGATTTTAAATTTAACTACTAAAATTACAAGTGACGGGTGTAAATTGTAGGATTGATTGATTGATTGTTGGTTGCTTAACGTCTAGTGGCAAATAATTCATGCATGTTCAGAACGAGAACAAGTTACAAAAAAATGTAACAATAAAAACAATAGATAGGTTTTGTAATAGAGGCCATCCGGGATGATGGTCAGGGAAAACGAGGGTATATTGGACAGGGACAGAAATGTTGCCTTGAATAAGGCCACATACGGACCCTCAAAGAGCTGTTGCAAGGGTACTTAATGTTCAAAGAGCGTGGTAGCACTCTCTTCACACGAGGCATCGTATTTAACGTCCAGATTCTGACCGGACGTGGCTGCAAACTTGATACTTCCCGCACAGCCAAAAGGAAGCCCCACTTTGCAAGCGTTTTGCTGCCGGTCGGAAGATGACCAATTGACCATTTTCTATTCCCAAGTCACCCTTGGGGGTTAAATTGTAGGATAAAAACAATATGAAAATTATGTACGTTGTCAGAAATATAAAATGTATTTGTCTCACTTTTCGTTGTGTTTTTAAAGCTCGTAAAAATATATTTTATATTTTCCGACAATGTACATATATATATAGTATATGCATCCACATAAAGAAATACTAACACTTCTTTTTTACATGTATATACTTGTATACTTGTTCTAAAAACTCCTTTTATAAGACTGTGAAACTCTTCGGGCTTTTCCCGACGCCTTATATATGAGCACTATGCCACTCAGTGCCCCCAAAGGCAACTTTGTTAATTCTCTTTCAGTAGTTTTGGCTCACAACTTGTACATGTACATTATTTCCAACTCAAAACAACAACAAAATACCACACTACCAACGAATACCCATGCAAGCGTAAATTAACACGAATAGAAAATCTAAAAGATTTCAAAATTCTAGGTTTTTTCAGTCTCTTTCTGTCGTTTGAATGATAATTAGTCAGTCGTGTGCTTGTCAATTTCGAGAAAACTATTAAATTTGTAACGGAACCAGTCTGACTAGATCAAGTCCCAATTATCAACTTGCGTTTATAGAAGCAAGTGGATACTGGGGGCTGGCTTTAATTAGACTGTAATGGGACCAGAGTGTTTTTAATTTTACTTCTTCAAATCAAATGGCCCTGTATATATTAGCGATTGCTAAGTTTATCAGGCTTCATTCCGATGTTGGTGTATGTCATGTGTAGACCTGGTTTATACAATTACATAGCTAGCACTTTATTTTTAAAATATTTATCGGATTTACTCTGTACAGACCAACGAATTTCAGACACTGTTTACATACTAATAAACTTTTTTTGGATGAGTTTCAACTTGAAACTTGAAACTTGAAACTTTTTATTTCACTAAAGGCTTCACATGAGGCATAATAGTACAATAAATTTAACAAACAATAGTAATGCATGAACTAACATATGTACATATGAGGTAGGTGTATGCAGATGAAAGAGTAATATCCATATATTATCATTTAAATACAGACATAACGTCTGCTTGGTCCGAGTACACAGTTATTGTCCTTTGACAAATATAGTCCTTAGTGTGGACAGTGTGTTACTTGCCAATTTTTGTTATACCCCTTCCAAATTTATTTCTCCATTTTGTATTCCTCATATAGCAAGTAGGGGGTAAAATGACACTGTAAACAAATTTTGGTCATAAATATTAATGTAAAGTAGTGATTAGGTCCAGCTGAAAAAGGTAAAAAATTAGCACTTTGGAAGCTGTCAAAAGATTTCAAGACCCCCTTAACATTAAATTGTCCATATTTTGAGTTAGAGCTAATGAAGTTTTCTACAATTTTGATCTAAGTTGTCCCAAAAGTAGTACAACACACAGTAAAAATATTTTTGAGAAAGCGCAGGTGGGATTTTTTTTATTTTCATTTATTGTCTAAAAGAAATGCACTACGAAATAACTGTGTACTCGGACCGCTTGTGTTGTGTTTTTCCGCCTTCTTCTCATGATCCGTATTTTCCTACAGATAAATTTCCTTTTTAGGACACTTGGCGTCCGTCGTCTGTCGTTAACTCTTACAAAAATCTTCTCCTCTGAAACTACTGGGCCAAATTTAACCAAACTTAAACACAATCATCATTGGGGTATCTAGTTTAAAAAAAAGTGTCCGTTGACCCGGCCAACCAACCAAGATGGCCGACATGGCTAAAAATAAAACAAAGGGGTAAAATGCAGTTTTTGGCTTATATCTCTGAAACCAAAGCATTTAGAGCAAATCTGACTGGATAAAATTGTTCATCAGGTCAAAATCTATCTGCCCTTAAATTTTCAGATGAATCGGACAACCCGTTGTTGGGTTGCTGCCCCAAAATTGGTAATTTTAAGGAAATTTTGCCGTTTTTGGTTATTATCTAGAATATTATTATAGATAGAGGTAAACTGTAAACAGCAATAATGTTCAGCAAAGTAAGATCTACAAATAAGTCAACATGACCAAAATGGTCAGTTGACCCCTTAAGAATTATTGCCCTTTATAGTCAATTTTTGTCAATTTTTCGTAATTTTTTGTTATCTTGTACAAAAATCTTCTCCTCTGAACCTACTGAGACAAATTTACCCAAACTGGTCCACAATTATCATCAGGGTATTTAGTTTTAAATATGTGTCCCATGACCCTGCCTGCGAAGCAAGATGGCCGATATGGCTAAAAATAGTACATAGGGTAAAATGCAGTTTTTGGCTAATATCTCAGAAACCAAAGCATTTAAAGCAAATTTGACGAGATTAATTTGTCCGTTAGGTCAAAGTCTATCTGCCCTGAAAATTTAAGACAAATCAGGCATCCCGTTGTTGGGTTGCTGCCCCAGAATTGGTAATTTTCAGAAAATTTTGCAGCTTTTGGTTATTATCTTGAATATTATTATAGATACAGATAAACTGTAAACAGCAATAATGTACAGCAAAGTAAGACCTACAAATAAGTCAACATGATCAAAATGGTCAGTTGACCCTTTAAGGAGTGATTGCCCTTCATATTCAATTTTAAACAATTTTCATAAATTTTGTAAATTTTGTAAATTTTTATTCGTTTATGATATGCGCATAGACCAAGGTGAGCGACACAGGCTCTTTAGAGCCTCTAGTTTAATTTTGCTCTGTATTTTTTACGACCATTTTAAAACTTAATAGTTGTACAATTCCCTCGTTTGTTCACACATCATCCTAAATCTATAAATTAGCATGGGGATACAACGTGCATCATGAATAAGTATTTAGTGCAAAAATAAACCAAGAATAAAAAGAAAGTGATAAAACTCAGTCTGTTATGCATATATGTTAGAGATAAAACGTGCAGATGCTTCAGTATCAAAGAAACAGAATATTTAAAAAGTATAGTAATACATTTTAAAGATTAACAAAGAGCAGATGAATTGCCGGAAAACAATAAAGCAATCTATGTCAAATAACCGTTCCGTATTGCATCAAACCTCTCGAGCTCGGCACTCTGCATCTAGGAAAGTTACTATCAAAACTGTCACATAGTTACTAACAATAAAATGATTGTTATTATTTAATCTATTTGTGATTGCAGAACCCGCTGCATTGGCTTGCGTGTGTGAACGTTATTCAAACGTCAGGAACGATAACTTGTGGCATAACGTCATTCTGAATCGTGTTACCTTAATCTTAATTCACAATGGTCAGATGTAAAAAGGACAGATTGAGATCTCATCAAACACATTATAGTGAGACATAGGCCCATATCTTTTCCATCCAAACAAATGTAAAAATGGAAATATTGTTGTTTGCATCTATGTCAATTTCGAAGCATTTATTGCTCCAAAGTGATATTAGAGGTAAACAGTGTGGTCTTAAATATACAGATTACTCTTCTTTGTCCATATATTATAAAGGTATTAAATTTTCACAGACCAGCATATTTTCACCGGGTTTACCTTTCAGAGACCAAATTAAGGATCATATCATTCCGTCTGTTAAAAAAGATACATTTATGTTGATATATTTCCAAATATCAACAAGTAAAAGTTTGCTATTCAGATCCTTTCCTTTCCATTTTTTTTTATGAAAATATAGTGCAGAACGTAAGTAAAACATATCTTGAGGATGTTTGCTCCTCTATTTTTTTGAATTTTTTCCAGATTTTCGGAATCCTCTGGCTTTATCCATGTATTGAACTTAAAAAAATTACACTAACCCCTACTTTTCTTTTCATATGTTATTACATATAGTTTAAAAAGCCATATTTCAAAATCTTATAAAATCCTTTTTATTTTTTCATAGTTTTTTTAAACAAAATAGGTGCCAATGTTAAATGTAAGAAAAATCTAGAGAGAATTATTTCCCGCCAAATTTTCAATGGTTTATATTTCGAAAACAAGCACATGGACCTTTAAATCAAATTGCGTGCTGTAATAAAACCATTGGCCGAAAATTTCTAAAATAATATTTCTTTTCACCTGATTGCATTACATGATTTGGATCATGGAGATACATGCTACTGAAATACAAACCCGTGACTGACACAAGATAGAGAGCAAAAACAAATGTATCAGTCAAAAATCTAATAAGTAAGGTACCTATCAATATAATTAAAATTCTGATTCTGTGTCTAAGCATTACAATGATGGAACCACAATCCATCTAACTTTCTGTGTTGGTAACTAAGCATATTGCATTTCAATCTACAATTTTTTGAAAGCTATTATTGATCAGACAAAATCAAGGGATCTCGAGTTTTTTTTTAAAGTGACAGACGAAGGAAGCGTTTTCACATACTTGTGAGCAAAGCTTTGACAAATGATCTGTATTATAATCAAACACGTGTAGTCAGAGTATGGAAGCAATCTGGGATTCACGGATTAAGTGAACCACTATCCCTCGAACACAAAACATGAATTTATTCAAATGTAATATTATCAACAAAATATTGCACTTTGTGCTAAAACGATAAGGCTTATGATAAAAAAAAACCATTATATAAATAACTCACAGATGAGAAGTTGATCAATCAGATTGTAAGTCCCTTTTGTATGCGTTAGTATATGTCCTTGATATGCCAGGAATTATATACCACAGAACGTTAAGCAAATTAACAATCAATTTACCGAATCTATCCAGAAATTAACAAAATAACACAAAGTGTTTAAGCGAAACTTTTTTAATAATTGTTGTTTAACAACCTTGCCACTTGCATCTACCGTATCCATTCCTGCTACACAGACTATGATAAGAGCAACCTGGAGGTGTATTTCTACATTGGTTACTGGTTTGTGGGCCTGTTGGTGGAGGATCAAACGCATCATCTCGACGAAATAGTTAGTCTTCAAGTAATTGTTGTGTGTCACCAATTTAAAGCGAGCTGTAGAGGAATCAGACATGAAAATATTTAAATCAATTACATAGAAAACCTTTGCCTTTATTGCTAATTTTTTCGAAAATGAAAATTACTTCCGAATAAAAAAATTAAAATCAATGTTGATCATACAAAATTTGGGTCTTAAGTTACAGGGTCTTGTGAAACCGTTACCGTAAAATAATGATTGGTAAGAAATTGTTGTACGCCTCATCAGCACAACAAAGCTTCACACAAGAGCTTTTCAAATATTTGTAAAAAAAAAGACAGTTTTAAAAATCAGTCAAAAAGTCTTTCAACTTACGAAAACTTAGGTTTAAAGCACAGATACTTACTTACATATCCCTTTTACCCATAAAAATTCCTTTATCATGTTTTGGAATTGTTGTCAGATTTTCGGAATCCTTTGCTTTTATCCATTTGAATGCCTTAAAACATTGCCCGTTGACCCCCATTTTTCTTTTTTCAAATCCTTTACATGTACCATCTGTAAAAGTCTTATAAAATCGTTGTCATTTTTTGATAGTTTTTGAGAACTTTAACTTGTCATTGATAACGGTACCAGTCTTGTATTACAACGCCAGTTTCCGGTGCTGTCAAAACATATAGGGTAACAAAATAGTGCATTTCTTTCTGAATTTCTTTCTGAACTCAATTTTTCTGTTTGATTATAGGTTTATGCTGAATTTAAACATATAAATAGAATTAAAAAAATCTTGGATCTTTTCAAAGATCAGATGTTTTGCATGTAAGCCTTTGAAGCAGTGAATTACAAGACTGCAACCTTAAGCTATGAAAAATCAAGAGAGAACATTTTCCCGCCAAAATTCCAATAATTTATATCTCAGAAACAGGCACATTGACCTACATTTTATTTTTTCTCTTTTGGTTATTGTATTAATCCCCTATCAATGTATACTAATGTTGTGAAAAGCTTGTTATTTTTAACTTAATAACGAACTTCCTTAAAAACTACCAGTAAGACGAAGGGCCAACATAAGTCCATAATCAAATACCTATTTATTTAGTCGTATCTGCTTCATTTGTGACACATGTCATCACTTAAACAATAACACAATCATACCTCACATCCACAATTATCTTTATACTTTCCAGCCAATCCTTGTAACAAGACCTGACTTGCTTTCTTAGCGTCAACCTGAAGTCCACACAAGTTATGGCTCATTTTTCCATCATACAGGTCAACTATTAAGTGACAAATATACCAATCATTAAATGTACAAAGAATATGAATAATTGAAATTAAACTGTATCGATAAGCCCAACAATAAGTTTATGTTGCTGATTTTATGTTTTTTCTTCTTCAAATAAATCAGTGACAGAAGAAATTAGAGGCAGTTGTAATTAATTACTAATAAATTTATTCAATCAAATGATACACCCTTTAACCTTTCGGGCTTCATTTACTTGAAGAGAAATTTTGAATTTTTGAAATACAAAGGCTTTTCTACCTCAAGAATAGGTTACCTTAGCTATATTTGGCAAACATTTTATGACGTTTGGTCCTAAATGATCTTTACTTTCGTACCTCATTTGGTATTTTTAACTTTTCTGGATTCACGCGTCAGTGATGAGTCTGTCTGGCGTAAACATGAAATTTAATACTCGTATCTATGAAGAGTTTATTTACTATATTATGTAAAACTTTACTGACTCGTTTCTGAACCAGAATCCCTACTCGAACACTAGCCCAAAATTAACCCTAAACTTTTCCTTTTTCTTATATTAACCCTTAACTGTATCACAATCTAAACAGTCAACCGTCATCATAAATATTTTATTTTCAGATTAGCTAATGAAATGTACAACATGTAATTGATTTTGCAATCTAATGCAATGTCGGTAGCCAATAAAAGTATACAGATAAAAAAACTGGAGGCTGTAAAAAGCCTGTGTCACTCACCTTGGTTTAAGTGCATATTAAACAAAGGACACAGATTGATGCATGACAACATTGTGTTTTGGTGATGGTGACGCGTTTGTAGATCTTATCTTACTGAACATTTCTGCTGTCTACAGAGGACAACATTTTGTACAAATTTACAAAGATTTACTATAAAGTGCAGGAACTCCTTCAGGGATCAATTGACCATTTTGATCATGTTTACTTATTTGTAGGTCTTACTGTGCTGCATACAGTTTATCTCTATCTATAATATTATTAAAGGTAATAATCAAAAGCTGCCAAATTTTGTTAAAATTATCAATTCAGGGGTAGCAACCCCAAAACACGTTGCCTATAGATTGCACGACAGATTATAACCTATTAACCAAATTTATCAGCGTAATATTTGCTCTAAATGCTTTGGTTTTAGAGATATGAGCCAAAAAACTGCATTTTACCCTATGTATTTTTTAGCCATGTCAGCCATTTTTGTTCCGGGCTCGGTCATCGGACACATTTTGAAAACTAGACACATTAATGATGACAGTGGACAAGTTTGGTAATTTATCTAAGTTATTTCAGAGAAGAAGATTTTTATAAAAGATAACAAAATTTACAACAACATTGTTAAAAACTTTTAGCCATGGCGGCCACTTCCACTTGTATTTTTGTCCATCTGATGAAGCCTTTTTCAACTGATTTTTATAGTTCGTTCTTATGTTGTACTGTTATACCATTGTCCAAGGTTAGAGAACCCACTAACATGTTTAACTCCGACACATTATGTTTGATTGTGCCTGTCCCAAGTCAGGAGCCTGTAATTCTGTGGTTATCGTTTGTTTATGTGTTACATATTTGTTTTTCGTTCATTTTTTTTTTATATATAAATAAGGCCGTTAGTTTTCTCGTTTGGATTGTTTTACATTGTAATTTCAGGGCCTTTTATAGATGATTATGCGGTATGGGCTTTGCTCATTGTCGAAGGCCGTACGGTGACCCATAGATGTTAAATTCTGTGTCATTTTGGTCTCTTGTAGACGGTTGTTTCATTGGCATTCATATCACATCTTCTTTTTTTTTTTATATATAAAGGGCAATGATTCCTTAAGGATTTTGTTTGGTCATGTTGACTTGTTTGTAGATCTTATTTTGCTGAAATTATTGTTCTTTACAGTTTATTCCTATCAATAATAAAATTCAAGACTATATAACCAAATATGGCAAAATTTCCTTAACATTATCGATACAGGGGCAGCAACCCAAACTAGAGGCTCTCAAGAGCCTGTATCGCTCACCTGACTCTACTTGGGTTTTTGAAATCATATAAAAAAAATATAAAATTCGGCTAAAAGTAACAACACTTGGCCAGCACCTCATAAGGAAAGGAACATTCATGCTATGTTTGATTTCATTCAATTTGGTGGTTCTTTAGAAGAAGACTTTTGTATGCATTTCCCATAGGGTCCTATGTTAAACTAAGTCCTCCCACTGGCGGCCATCTTGGATGTTGCAATGACAACAAAGTAATAACACTTGGTCAGCATCTCATTAGGAACATTTATGCTATGTTTGGTTTCATTCCATTCAGTGGTTCACTAAAAGAAGACATTTGTATGTATTTCCCGTAGGGTCCTATGTTAAACTAAGTCCTCCCACTGGCGGCCATCTTGGATGTTGCAATGACAACAAAGTAATAACACTTGGTCAGCATCTCATTAGGAACATTTATGCTATGTTTGGTTTCATTCCATTCAGTGGTTCACTAAAAGAAGACATTTGTATGTATTTCCCGTAGGGTCCTATGTTGAACTAAGTCCCCCGCTGGCGGCAATCTTGGATGATGGATCGGCTACAAAGTAACAACACTTGGTCAGCACCTCATAAGGAACACTCATGCTATGTTTTGTTTCATTCCATTCAGTGGTTCTCTAAAAGAAGTCATTTGTATGTATTTCCCATAGGGTCCTATGTTAAACTAAGTCCCCACCTGGTGGCCATCTTGGATGATGGAGCGGCTACAAAATACAACACTTGGTCAGCATCTGGTAAGGAACATTTATGCTATGTTTGGTTTCATTCCATTCAGTGGTTCTCTATAAGAAGAAACTTGTATGTATTTCCCATAGGGTCCTATGTTAAACTGAGTCACCAACTGGCGGCCATCTTGGACGTTGGAATGGCGACAAAGTAACAACACTTGGTCAGTATCTCATTAGGAACATTCATGCTATGTCTGGTTTCATTCCATTCAGTGGTTCACTAAAAGAAAACATTTGTATGTTTTTCCCGTAGGGTCCTATGTTAAACTAAGTCCCCCGGTGGCGGCCATCTTGGATAATGGATCGGCTACAAAGTAACAACACTTGGCCAGCACCTCATATGGAACATTCATGCTATGTTTTGTTTCATTCCATTTAGTGATTCTCTAAAAGAAGTCATTTGTATGTATTTCCCATAGGGTCCTATGTTAAACTAAGTCCCCCACTGGCGGACATCTTGGATGATGGAGCGGCTACAAAGTAACAACACTTGGTCAACACCTCATAAGGAACATTCATGCCATGTTTGGTTTCATTCCATTCAATGGTTCTCTAAAAGAAGTCATTTGTATGCATTTCCTGTAGGGTCCTATGTTAAACTAAGTCCCTCGCTGACGGCCATCTTGGATGATGGATCGGCTACAAAGTAACAACACTTGGTCAGCACCTCATAAGGAACATTCATGACATGTTTTGTTTCATTCCATCAGTGGTTCTCTAAAAGAAGTCATTTGTATGCATTTCCCATAGGGTCCTATGTTAAACTAAGTCCTCCGCTGGCAGCCATTTTGGATGATGGATCGGCTACAAAGTAACAACACATGGTCAGCACCTCATAAGGAACATTCATGCCATGTTTGGTTTAATTCAATTCAGTGGTTCTCTAGAAGAAGTTCAAAATGTAAAAAGTTAACGACGACGACGGACGACGGATGACGGACGACGGACGCCAAGTGATGAGAAAAGCTCACTTGGCCCTTCGGGCCAAGTGAGCTAAAAAACGGATGGTTTGATTCATCTGAAAATTTCAGGGCAAATGAATCTTCACCTATTACAATTTTACCAAGGTCAGATTTACTCTAAATGCTTTGGATTCAGAGATATAAGCCAAAATATACATTTTATCCCTATGTTCTATTTGAAGTCATGGCGGCCACATACCCCAATGATGATTGTGGCCAAGTTTGGGTTTTGACACAGAAGTTGCAGAGGAGAACTTTTTCGTAAAAGTTAACGACGAACGACGGAAGCCAAGAGTTGAGAAAAGCTAACTTGGCCCTGTAGGCTAGGTGAGCTAAAAAGATTAATAATGATGTATTTTATGCTTAGTCTGTTATTGAAAACATTGTTTTACCTGATAAAATATAACTTGATCCTACAGTGAGAACTACAGGTCCACATGCTGCACTTGATTTCGGTGTCTCCAGGGTCTTTTTATCTGACAACTGATCATATTCCATCTTACCCTGTCATATATAAAATAATAACAAAATCATTGAATAAAATATCAATATTAAAGTTCTTATTAGATCCTATAACATATGAGCCACGTCGAATAGAAATCGACCTTATTTCGACGTCAAACATAGTAACGTTACGATGAAGTTTCACAATTTTTCATACAGGTAGTTTCTAACGTTATAGAAGAAAAAAAACATGTCGCTATCTTACAAAACTACGTTTTTTCAAAAAAATATTGTGGGGACATTTCTGTTCGGATTTGAATGTACTAGGTACCAATAGAAGCAGAATTGTCACAGTTATATTTGTTTATTTGGATAGATTTTTGTTGTAAAACGTTTTCAATTTTTGGTAATATAACCAGTATTGTCTTTGTTCAGAAATTTCTAATGTTTTTCAACGAAATTAAATGGTAAAAACTGTTATATATGTTCATAACATGAGAAACAAAAGTAATGGACGACAAAACTATGACAAATAAAACTAGTATACTTTAGACGATTCTGCGTCTTTTAACTCCATATTTGTGAAAATCCAACATAATATGCCTTCACAATTTTTTTTTTAGTGGGGTTTTATATGAAATTTGTAAAAAAAAATATACGGGAAACCATACAATGTTAATCTGATTAAATCGGGCCTTTGGCTAACGTATTCCATACATATAGGACAAAACTAGTATATTATTTCTGATAAGTTCAGTAAAAAACGCCGATAATCTTTCACGGAAACCGCTTTATCCGGTCCGACATGCACATTTCCAAATTATCTGGGAACCGTCACCTGCGTGTCGCGTGTCGTCTGCTTTAAAAAAAAAATGTTCCTGAATCCTGTCCTTTTCTAAATAACATATTTCTCAACCTTAGTATCAGTTTTGGCTAACAGGAATACATTGTTTTGCTAAGGTATGTATTTCCTAATACGTTCTATATATATTGAACGATTTTTACGTTCACGATCTATTTTTACATTTATAAAAGTGAAAGTACTATCTATAGTTTAGTAAAATTTATTTTCATTTCGTTCAGTGGCATAACACCTGTCTTAAAAAAATGTATACAATTCTTAAGCTTAACTAAACTAAAGTAATATTCTGAATAACTATTTCTGGTAGTTTAAAACGAAATTTGTGCTGTATTGCAAAACTTTGCTACACACAGTGACACACGCAAAAACAAAATTAAGTCAAAAGTTATTCATATCATTGTACCGTTGCATTTTGGAAGATCTAAAAAGAAACAACAACACAAATATACAATATTAAACAAAGACCAAGACGTGCTCTAGGTGGATTTTTTGTACTATGTGCGTGCAATTTATCTGTTCTTGACTATTCAGAAATTTAGAACTGTTTTGCGTGTAATTTATGTTCAATGACATTTCTATTTAGAAATTGAAAGAAAGAGGGAAACATTTGCATAATACATGTGTACATGTATTTCGAAAACTAATAACTTTCAAAATTATACCTTTTAAACCTCCTTTTTCATATCCCGACAACTTTAAAATTAGTATTCGGGCAATAAAATTCCCGATCTATGCATCCGTGGGTCTTACAATTTTGCGTCCGTGCGTCCGTCTGCGTGATTAAGGTAACAATTTTGAAAGATGTAACCTGTGATGTCGGATTAATAAATAATAAACCAAAATTTCATGTAAAAAACCCGTTTATTTTGAAATTTGAACTATTATAATTTAAATAGATAGTATTTGAGATTTTGATCTACCTGTCAGAAATCACTGGTGAACTATAATGGCGCAAAGCGCGACAACCAGTCGTATAGAAAAATTTTCTTGGTTCGATTTGTCTTTAATTTCATTCCTTTTTAATGTTGTAGTAAATTTCTGAAATGGACTGGTTCAATAACATAGGATGCGAAGAACTAGAAAATGAAGCAGTTGTCTATTTTGAACAATATATAGGGTTAATACCAGGGTTTTGGCATCAAGCAATAATGAATTGAATGTGTCTGATAACAGCGATTCCGATATTGAAAATGACGAATCTGATATTGAAAATACATGTGACACAAGCTAGGGTCCGGGAATTTTATTCCACTTACGTCATTCAAGATCAATCGGAAAACACATGTTCTCTTAATCAAAATGATGAATTAGAGGATCCTTCCCGACTTCGAATAAATGCTCTATTTGCTAACGACTGTAATTGTACAAAAAAAATTCTTTCACAAAGCTTTCCACATTCAGAGAACAGGCCTATGATGTATCGTTATCTGTTTGTTAATTTACAACAGAGGAGGAAAGAGAGAACGAACACGATACCGATATTCTTTTCAAGGAGTTGAGATATGCGAGTTCACATGGAGAAATATTTATAACATTGGGAGGAGCGAATTTAAAAGTTTAAAACAGCACTTAAATGCAAATGGCGTAACCCCTCGATCACATGGTCTTAGTGGAAGAAAATCGAATCACGGACATTCATTTGAAGTGATTAAAAATACGATAAAATTTATCAAGCGGCATGCTGATGAATGTGGTCTTCCTTTCCCGGCTGCGCCTCAGGCAACCGACAATACCCCTCCTATTCTTCTACCTTGTAGCGAGAGCAAGAAATATGTACACTTCAAATATGTTAGTTCATGCGTTAACTCAGAACAACAATATGTTCAACTAACCGTATTTAAAGAAGTTTGGAATGCATGTGTCCCTCATATTCAATTTATGAAACCAAAGACGGATCTGTGTAAAACGTGCTTTCAGTTGAGGAAGGATATTTCCGGATCTATTTCAGAAGACGCGAAATTAGTGACAACTCAAAAATTAATTGACCATATACAGTCTGCGCGGACGGAGCGTATTATAAATTATGTACACAAAAATCACGTGATGAATTAAAGTTAGCTGAGTCTCCAATAGGAAAGTATAACACTCCATGTTCAAAAAATTTTGAATATGTTCATTACACTTTTGACTTTTCACAATATGTAAACTTGCCACATTCGTCTCAACAAGTTGGAGTTCTTTACTATTTAACACCTCGAAAGGTTCAAACATTTGGAGTTTGCGATGAGAACTCCAATGCAAACTAATTATTTGATTGATGAGCAACAAACAATCGGAGAAAATGGAAGTCGGACACATGGACCCAATGCTGTTTTAAGTATGCTCCACCATTATCTGCATGGTAATACTTACGGTGAAAAGGCGTGTCATTTTCATGCTGATAATTCGGTGGGACAAAACAAAAATAAAACTACTTTACATTATTTGTTGTGGAGGTGCGCAAAGGGTTTACACAAAACTATTAATTTACATTTAATGATTGCTGGGCACACAAAATGTTTATGTGACGCATGTTTTGGCATGTTGAAAAAAAATATTTAGAAAGTCGGACGTATAAACACTGTATCGCAACTGGTTAAAATTGTTGTGTGCCAAATGCAATAGGTCAGAAGTTTACAATGAAAACGACGATGACGAAAACAGCTTAAAGTGGTACAGATGGGATAATTTCTTCACTAAATATTTTAAACCACTCAGAGGTATAGGAAAATTCCATCACTTCAAATTTACCAGTGACGAAGTAGGAGTCGTATTTGCGAGAGAAACTCTTGATCAACCGGAGAAAAGACTGGTCCTCCTAAAGGAAAGCGCAAACCTACCGGAGTTGCTCACGACCCTTTCAGAAGTTATTCAGCTAGCAGGGCTGACAGAGGAGAGAAGGCGTTATCTGTACAATGAAGTCCGTCCTTTTGTTCAGTTTAATTTCCGTGACAAATTTTGTCCTCGTGCTTCAGATGAGTAACATTTTACATATACTGGTTAAAGTTGGATTGAAAACTTGAGAATCATGTATTGCTTCATTGTAACAATCTTATAAATTAAATTAAATATTGTGTACAAATGTATGTTTTCATGTCTCTTTTATTACGAGAAAAGGACCGATACAGAATAAAATGAATGCACAATAACGTTAATTACGTTAAGGTGAGATCTGATGTTAAATATATGTATCCGTCAAAACTTTGAAATGGCGAAACTTTTTAAAAAAGAAAGTTAGAGTAAAACGGTTTTTTGTATTCAAATTGTATGACTGGCTATCAGCAAAATTAATATGAACAAAACTCAAATTGAGATTTTTTTTGCATAAGGTCGATTTCTATCCGACGCGGCTCATATTTTACAAGTCTATAAAACAATAATTTAAAATACGATTAGTTCCTATAACCCAAACTGAAAATAAATTTCTAAATTGGGCAAATTAAACAATAAAATATTTTTACAAAAAGTAAACTTTTGTGCATATTATACAAAGTCACCTTTGATAGCAAAACGAGTAGTTTGCTCGTGTATAAGTTTAGTTTTTCACAAAAATCTTAACTTTAATACTCAAACAAAGAGAAATGTTGCGATGAATAAAACTGAAATGGTCTGATCAATTTAAATAATGTACAAAAAAAACCCAGAACAAATTAAACCCTACCACAACCCATCTTCCTTAAATTCGAAAAATCACAAAATAAATACAAAAAAAAATCTTCCTGATCTGAAACGAACTTAAAATGAATGTCCAATTGGTATTAGGTCTTGCTAACCGTTTTAAATTTTAAATCATGAACTATCCGACGGACTTTCACATAAGACGCAGTTGACGATAACAAAAATTGTTGCTACTTACATAATAAAACTTTGTCACTGATATTTTATAGTTGGTGTTGAATCCATCTGATGAGGACGAATCAATTTTAGCCACAACAACTGTAAAGAAGCAACAGGCAATTAATTGTTAATTCTATATTGATCGCTGAATGGCGAAGTTTTTAATGTTCAATATTTTCAATAGTAAAAGTATCAATAATTTAAAACAATTTTACTTGTTCGAAAGATAATATTTTAATCATTATTCAGCTTTTGTGGAATTTCATTGGCGGAAATCAAAAACAACGAGTTGTTTGTTGACAAGATGAAATATTGTGATATGTAGTATATTTTTTTATGCGGGATGTTCATATCCGAAATATTGATTTTTCTTGACTAGTTTCCGACTTCCCAACTGTTTCCTTCTTTTCCCCAGATCCTTATTTTTTCCCCATTCTGATATCTCGATCTTTTGTAATGTGGCCGACTTCCTAACTGTTCCCCCCCGATCCTACTTTTTACCTCCTTTCTAATGCCCCACATCTTATTTGTGTACGCCTAAATCCTCCCCCCCCACCAAAAAACAACAACAAAAAAAAAAACAACAACCAAGAAGTTAGTTTTCTCGTTTGAATTGTTTTACATTGTCTTATCGGGGCCTTTTATAGCTGAATATGCGGTATGGGCTTTGCTCATTTTTGAAGGCCGTACGGTGACCTATAGTTGTTAATGTCTGTGTCATTTTGGTCTTTTGTGGATAGTTGTCTCATTGGCAAGCATACCACATCTTCTTTTTTATAAGAACAAAAAAATGTAACTTATCTTCAAACAAACACAAAACAGAAAAAAATGAGCTTTTCTGACCTCTTCGAACACTCAAGTTTTAAAGCTGAAAGTGCTTCGATAATCGTTCTTGTTTAGGGCTTGTTAAATTAAGTGAAATATATTCGACAATGCCCTCTACTGACTCTGTTATGTTTTTTTTTTTTAATTTATTATTTTCTCAAATATTTGTCTTATTTTGAAATCATCCCTATAACATGTTACAATATTTACGCAACACATGAACCCCTCATATCATTGATAAAAAAGGTCTTACCCAATTTAGAGTCGCAAATGACTTGTTGTGTATACTGTGCAGGACATCCACATTGTTCGGACACTGAAAATAACAAAATCAACAAAAAACATGACTGTATTATCCCGTTTCTCATTTTGCAAACAATGAAGCTGACTATCTGACAAAAACTAAAACTTTAGATAACAAAATGTTGTATAAATATATATACATATATTAATACCTGAAGCAATACACAGGTAAATTAAAATCCAGCTGGTCTCAAATAAACAAGGATGTTTGCATGGCATTGATAAATGCCATCATACATACAAACAAACTTTTGCTGGTAGAAAAATCCCTCTGGCAAAATTGTAGTTTATAAAAAAAAAAGAACAGATGGTAGTTATTTAAAACGCAGTAGTTATTAACAGGTATACATTTTATAATTTCTGTATTTAAACATTGTGTCGATTTATCACAAATAACAACTGTAACAAAAATGAATTTTGTTAATGCCGTAGCCTTTTCATCTAAATTTGGGTTTTTAATGTAAAATTAGAATAGAAGGTGAAAAAGCCTTTGTGAGACCTCGAAATTGAAAGTATTATCCTTTTCCTTTATCAAAATATTGTTCGTCAATTAAAAATCATCAAACAAATAATCTTGCTTTGGAACTGGTTGTTATCAAAGGGAAAAAATTCAATCTCAATCTCAATGTGTTTAAATCCCAGGAGAGATAAATCTTGTTACACGAAGGGGTAGCTCATCCCCTATAGTCTATTTTTAAAACATCTTTTAGATATTTATTTTGCTTTACCAAATTGTTTTATAATTAATTCCTCACTTTGTGCTCGCAAAGTAAACTTTATTAAAATCCTTGAGAATGTATTTGCTATGCAATTTTTGTGGTTTTGTGAAAAGATAGTTTGAATTGTCTGCATTGATGCCACATAGTTGATAGTAACAAATACGCATGGGAGTTCAAAAACGAGATGTGTGAAAAAAAATGGCCATTTGTATTAAAACAAAAAAACCTGACTCGTAGTTTTTGCATATAAGAGACAAATCAGGTTGTTTAATATAATTTGTCGAATGATTGGTTGTTAATCGGTGCGAGTCATTGTGACACTTTAAAGGGGTTGGACAGAATTATGGGAACTATGGAATAAGAGGACTAGAAATGATAATTTGATGGATGAAAGCTTGAGGCAGGGTGGTCTTAATCGTGAGAAAAGTTTGATAAAACAGGGATAATTCTTGTTGATGAAAAAATAAGTGTGCAGAGGAACAGAATATGGAGTGAAGTAGGAGTTTGGGGAGGGAACTGGGAATCAATTCCCTGTGTCCACCAAATAACTGAAAGCCATTAAAGAAATAAAGGAGTGGGGTCTGACATGTATGTAAAAGGATCAATTATGCAGGGGATGCAGACCACAGATTGGTCTAATTTGACAACTGATAAATAAAAATACGATGGATGCCGAATGTGATAGCGTTACCTAAATAAAATAAATGAAAACAATATATATTTTTTTTCAATAAGTACAATTTTTATTGTGTAGACCTAAAGTAGAGAAATGTAGCATTGAATGACTCTAATAATTGAGCACAGCTTCCTTTGGTTGGACTGAATTTCAGTTCACAAACACCTCAATCATTCAATGTTGTCACCAACCATATACAGTATCAGCGTTGGCAGCCCTTGAAAAGCGCCATTGACTGCTTTCAATCAATCAACAGATGGAAGTATAAAACCAAAAATATTTTCAAACAACTTATCTAAAATGATTAAGTCTTTCAACAAAGGTTATAAATGATAAGCAACGATGCAAATATTGAATTTTAGAACATATATAATTCTCTTTAACAATGAATTCAAAACAGCAATATCTATATTATTTAACAAATATGTTCTAAATAGAGTCATGTAAATCGTTAAATATAGAAACACGCAATTTCTATTTTCAAACAAGGGAAATAACAATTACATGACAATCCTGTCTTACAAATGAATTTAAAAACATGTTGTTTTTATAAACAATCATAACTAATTAGAAAGAAAGAAAAAAACACATACACACTGAAAATAACATGTGTTTATGTTGCAACAACTTTATTGTTGATAAACAACTGCCACCCTGTACCAGAAACAAACAATGGTTTGGAACAAACTATACACTACGAACGACAACTCGACCTAGAATGTTACTCACATTTGTTGATCATGTAAACAAACATCGATTTACAAAAAAAGCGGTAATATGTAGCAATTAATACCAATCATAATGATGTAGTAAAGATCATTAGGAAATTAATCTGGCTTGCAGCCCGGAGATGCCGATAAGTGATATTTTACAAAATCATGTTTTCAGGGGACATGCTGAATTGTCCTTGCCAAAATTACAAATAATTCAGGTATCTAACATTTCTAACATATTGATACCACGATAATACATTGATAATACTGCCTTGTTAAATATACCTTATTGTCAAATAATGCAGCAATAATTCTGTTGTCAACGGCCAAAGAAAAAATCGGGATGATCAAGCATGGAATTCCGGAAATTGACCGTCTCCAAAAATATTAAATTCTAAAATTAAGTTATCGTCCTTTTCGCGCCAGACGACTATTGAAAAGGCTACATTATTAATGGTCTATAAGTCATGAAATTTTATTTACATAATCAAGCTTACAAATGCTATTAATTATTGATTATCTGTCAGTATGTAAAATTAAGGTCAGAAATGTTAAGCCGTGATAAATTGTTATGCAGTATTATTTAAGTATATATCCCTGCAGACGCAACAGATGTAAGAATAAAATGCGTAAATGTAGCAGTGCAAAACAATTTGTCAGTCGTATATTGTACATATATAACCAAACTATTGAATATTTTAAATAAAATGCTAATAGGATTTTATCAGCAGTTAATTTTAGTAACATGCTACACATTGTAAGTGCAGCCAGGAGTACATAATGAAATTTCTGAATCTAACTGAAAATTTAAGGCGAATTGTACGTAATTAACTCTAAAGATTTGTTTTATTCTACATGTAGATTCTCCTTGTAAAAATGCATCACAAAATAATATAAATCAAAGCGCTGTAAGCGCTGAGGACAGTAAACCAAAAACCAAGACAACTGTAATAATGAAAACTGTGGCAATGTTGCTTCAACATTAAACATTCATTTATTGTACATTTATGTTTATCTAATGAATTAATTGTTAAGGCAAATATTATTTATGTTATCAAGGTTTCAAAAGCAATGCATATATCAATGTATATTTTTGTATGGTGAGTCTGCAGTGGTATAAGTTCGCAATGATTGCAGTTGTTCTAGTTAGTAATTAACGTTAGTTTTAGTTGACTGAAAGTAGTACAAATTGACTTAGTACGAACATGTTACTGTAATAGTATGAATGAACTGGTTTCCCTGGAAAGAATACTAAGTGTGTGTGCTATAGTACAAAAGTTATGAGACACAAATCAGAAAAATGTTCACTACTACAGGGAGCAAATGTGAGGTCTGACTGACCTGCCCATAGTAAATGTAAATGATTTGTTATATTGTACCATACATGAATATGTATGGTTTATGGTTTAATAATTCTATATTTGTTTGATTTGTAATATTGTACCATATATGAATGTATATGGTTTAAGGATGAGGATCTCGACCGTTTTCAAATTCTCAAACAGGATGTGGAATGATCCCCTATATTTCATTTGATTACTTGTACAAATAAAGTCTCATGTTACCCCACTTTCATGTTGAGTTAGCAATTATATGAATATTTCTGTTTCCAAACCGGTTCATTTTGGGGTCCTCTTCGCGGTCCGCGTTTCAACGATTTCGATTTCTTTGAGAGATTAAAGACACTGATTTTGATTTTAATAACTTAAGTTTGGGAGTAATTTCAGGATAAAAACAATATATTTACATTGTCGGAAATTATGAAATTCATTTGTACTCGCTACGAATCGGGAAAGCTTGACAGAGCCTCGCTTTTCAACCTGTTTCGAAAGCTCTTACAAATAAATTTTATATTTTCCGACAACATACATATATTGTATATCTACTATATAAAGTATTATACCGTACAGTGTCCGCCTGACATAAATGGTGAGTTTTTATAACCCACTTTCCGTATTATTGCAAATAAGCGTAATTGATTGAGAAGAAAATAAACTACCTAAATTTAAGGAGATATCCCTATGCAAATAAATATACTGTAAGTGAAAGATGGGCATATTTATCAACGTTATTTACACCGGCATGTAAACATAACCGAATGATTTTTTTTATAATTATACACGTGTTGATAGTATATTTGGTAAAGTGTTTTTCATTGGTCGATTTAGAACTGACAATAATATCAAATTTTTCGTGCTATACTTGATGTGTGAATTTTAAATATTGTCATTCGAAATTCGCTTGAGGTGCAGCAAATTTGTGATCATGTGCTTAACCAGAGTATGTCAGAGATAAAGAAAGTTCAATGGCTAAAGATGAGACCGAACATATACATTTCAACTGGTAATTCACAAAGTCGTAACCATATACATGATATTAGTTATTATCGCTATTTTGTGCATTTTTTCTTTGATCTTTTTATGTGATAATTTTTCATATCATGAGAATGAAAATTATCGCTAAAAACTAAAGTGGCACGTGGCGTTGCTAATGAAATTGACATGAACTTGGGTAAAGATAGAGATAAAGAGGCTAGAGGTATAGGGGGAGGGTTGAGATCTCATAAACACGTTTAACCCCGCCTCATTTTTGCGTTTGTCCCAAGCCAGGAGCCTCTGTATTATTTTAATTTTAGTTTCTTGTGTACAATTTGGAAAAAAGTATGTCGTTCATTATCACTGAACTAGTATATATTTGTTTAGGGTCAGCTGAAGGAAGTTGATATAAATTCTTAAGCGTCGAAGATATAAACCAAAAGCTGCATTTTACCTTTATGTTCTATTTTTTTGCCATGCCTGCCATGTTGGTTGGGAGGCAAGATCATCCGACAGATTTTCAAAACTAGATACCCTAATGATGATTATGACCAAGTTTGAGAGAAGAAGATTTTTGTAATGTTTACAAAACTTATGAAAGAATTAACAATAAAGGGCAATAACTCCTTAAGGGTTTGACTGACAATTTTGGTCATGCTGACTTATTAGGGCCCCACCTTTAGGCGGGTCGCCCTATAGTGATCAGTCTGTCCGTCCGTCCGTCCGTAACACTTACTTTGTGTCCGCTCCATATCTAGAGAACCATTATGATTTCATATTTTATACTTTACATGTTTATTAACCACCACCAGAGGGCGTGTCATTGTGAATGTACAACTTCCTAGGTCAAAGGTCAAGGTCAAAAACTTTGGTTTCAGTTGACAACCCCGTGTCCTGTGGTGAAGATCGTGTCCGCTCCATATCTAGATAACCGTTATGATTTCAAAGTTTATACTTGACATCCATTTTAACCACCACCAGAGGGTGTGTCATGATGTATGTACAACTTCCTAGGTCAAAGGTCAAGGTCAAAAACTTTGGTTTCAGTTGACAACCCCGTGTCCTGTGGTGAAGATCGTGTCCGCTCCATATCTATCTAACCGTTATGATTTTATACTTAATATTTAACATGTTTATTAACCAACACCAGAGGGTGTGTCATGATGTATGTACAACTTCCTAGGTCAAAGGTCAAGGTGAAAAAACTTTGGTTTCAGTTGACAACCCCGTGTCCTGTGGTGAAGATCGTGTCCGCTCTATATCTTGAGAACCGTTATGATTTCAAATATTATACTTGACATCCATATTAACCAACACCAGAGGGTGTGTCATGATGTATGTACAACTTCCTAGGTCAAAGGTCTGTCTGTCTGTTGGTCTGTCCATCGCTAACAAATTTGATCCACACTATATTTTGAGAGGACAGCTGTTATTATTTCATACTTTATACCTGACAAACATTTTCAACTTAACATATATATTAACCAACACCAGAGAATGTGTCATAATGTATGCATCCTAGGTCAAAGGTCAGTCCGTCGGTCTGTCCATCCGTTCGTTGTTCTTAACAAATTGTGTCCGCTCTACCTCTCGAGTCATATCACTATGAAAGTAAGTTGAGAATATTTATCAGTTTTAACTTAAAATCTTAGAATAAAATCACACATGAGACTATGTAATAACTTCAAATAATGCTTCATATCAGATTATCCATACAACTTATTTACCCCACGTTATTGACAACGGGGCCCACAGAGATGGCTCCCATCTCAATGGTATCTAGTTAATATTTGTAGATCTTACTTTGCTGAACATTTTATTGCTGTTTACAGTTTTTTTTTCTATCTATAATAGTATTCAAGATAATAACCAAAAAACTGCAAAATGTCCGTAAAAATATCAATTCAGGCACATCAACATAACAAAAGGATTTGTTTGAAAATTTGTGGGCAGATAGATCTTAATCTGATGACCATTGTCCCCCTTAATGCTTTAGTTTCAGAGATATATTATGATAAAGATTGTGTACTTTCCTTATAAACTTTGCCAGAACAGCTTCGAGTAGAATTCTGTCTTTTGGAACAATTCACAATGCGGGGTACTAGCGCTTTATTCACACACACAAGTCGGCAGTCCAATACAAAAAACATAAACAAATTGGTAAAGTCCAAATTCATTTAATAAAGTCCATATATAAAATATCATTGTTCCAAATTAGTTGTTTTAAATCAAAAACATAATAAATATATGATTGTGATGGAAAATTAGTTCATGTGCTCTCCTTGGCATATCCAAACGGAGTCCTTGAATATAAATTTATCTTTCTTTTTAAACCAAATAAAGTTGCTATAACAACACAGTCTGTTGGGGTCATGTTGTAAACAGAAATTATATAATTAAGTAATGTAATTCATCAAAGAGAATTACGATAGGTGATCAATCCATCAATCAATTGAAATATAGGTGTATTTGATATGACCGAAAAAGTTGCATAACAAACTTGTTAAATATTAACATTAGCTTAGAGTTTAAATTGATTGATTGTTGGTTGCTTAACGTCCAGTAGCAATTATTTCATGCATATTCAGGACGAGAACAAGTTAACAATAAATACAATAGGTAGGTCTTGTCATAGCAGAGGCCATTTGGGATGATGGTCGGGGAAATTTGGACTGCCACAGGATAATGAGGATATATTGGATAGGAGCAGAAATTTTGCCTTGAAACAGGCCACCTACGGGCCCTCAAAGAGTTGTTGCAAGGAATCTTTACCTGCAAAGAGCGTGACACTCTCGTTACGCGAGTTATCGGATTTAACGTCCCCATTCTGACCGGACGTGTCTGCGAACTTAATACATCCCGCACAGCCAAACGGACGCCCCACTTCGGCAAGCGTTTCACTACCGGTCAGGAGAAGACCAAGTGACCATATTTTTATTCCCCAGTCACCCTTGGGGGATCTTAGAGTTTAAAAGGTTATTGACAAAGAGAATTTTAAAATCTTAAATGATTCAGACGTAAACAAATATGTCTGACATTTAAATTCATAGCGAATTTCGAGATAATTACTAGAATCGAATAAATTAAATATGCCTTCTGCATAAAAAATGTACACAATAGAAGTCAATATAAATAGTTTGAAATATTGAAAATTTAGTACAATACCACATAAATGACATGCATCACTTAATGCTTAGATAAAAGGAAAACATAAACAACGGATTGATTCTGACATTGTATCTGTCAGATTCCAGTGGATTCCAGAAAATAAGTATGCATCTTAACAGGGGTATAAACAAGTGTATCAGTCATATGGAGGGGGATTAAGAGAATTCCCCATAGACAAGAATGTTGGTTTCAAAGAAATTTTCCTGAAAGCTAAAGCATTATACTTTCCAGATGCCAATTTACCAAAAGGAAAACCCGAAGACTTGGAATTAAGTCTTACCGACTTTACTTTAAAACCAATAAAGTTTTTTTCTAAATAAAGATTGGGCGGAGAGTAACTACAAAGATCACCTTACTTGGAGGGGTTTATTTCCGTCTAGGTCATCAGTTTTTCAGATGACGAGAAAAATGGTGCATAGAACAGATATAGTTTACAGTGACAGTGATAGTTTAGTGCAGAAAACAGGTTGTAGTAAAAGCACTGGTGAAAAAAGTAAAAAGAGTAAGTATATAGAACATGATATTGATCTAGAATTTAAAAGGAAAAAAAATCTTCCCAAAGAAAGAGCAACAAAATTAGAAGTTGAAGACCAGGATATTTCGAGTATTTACATTAGGTATACAAAAGAAAAGCATTCGGTACACTGAGATTCCGTTTCATGGTAACTGTTATCGGCAGAAAACAAGCCGTGGAACTACTTTTACTCTCTGATGAAACAGGAGAACTTCATAGGTCATGGAATAACTGATCCATTACATCATGACGTTAAGTGTACCTCGACAAGGAAACAGTGGTAGGGATGGACACCCAATTACCCCACCTCTTAAGAAATCAACCAATCCCTGTCCTTAATTAGCACCACGTGAATACCATGTATTACTTATACCCGGTTTATGTTTTAGCAATACCCTGACAAAGACCATGTATTTTTTATTCCCGGTCACTGTTTTAGCAATACCCTGTCAACGATAGAGTTATCGTTCTTTGCTCTCAACAGAAAATTTCAAAATGGCGACGAAACGGTTTGCGTCCCTGACAGCAGACGAGATTGAAAAAAAGAAAATGCTGATTAATTCTAAAGAAACAATCAAAAGTAACAAAAAAGCAGCAAGACTTCTTAAAGCATATTTAAAAGCAACAGACGAGGACGAACAGTTTGAGGAATATAACTCAGGAAAACTAAACGAAGTGTTGGGGCACTTTTACATGAACGCACGTAAACAAGACGGTGAACACTACAAAGCTACATCGTCCGAAAACACCAGACATGCTCTAAACAGACATCTACATTGGGTTCCTTACAGCCGGAAGATTGATATAATAAAGGACCCTGAGTTTTGTGATGCAAATGAGTGTTTTAAGGCAGCGCTTGCAGAGTTAAAAAGGTTAGGTAAAGGCAGTGTTGACCACCACCCAGTCATCAATGAAACAGACCGTATGAAATTATATGAATCTATTATAATGATCCCTGACGCACCAGAAGCTCTACTGAACAAAGTGCAATTTGATATCAGGCTATATTTTTGTAGAAGATCACAGGCTAATATGCATGGAATGACAAAATCTACATTTAAAGTTTTAAATGATCCAAAGACTGGACTTAAATATGTGGCAAAGTGTGAAGATGAACTCACAAAAAATCATAGAGGTAATGACAGAGAATCAACCTCAGGCGTTATGCCCGAGTTCCCTGGATCACCCTATTGTCCTGTCAAATCTTATGAAACATATATCAGCAAACTTCATCCTTTATGCACTAGTTTATGGCAGAGGCCGAAGGAATCATTCAATGATGACGATACAATTTGGTATTGTAACTCACGATTAGGAGAAAAAACATTGGCAAAATTCATGACAAAGTTGAGTGAGGGGGCTAAACTTTCACAAATTTACACAAATCATTCCATTCGTGCAACTGGAGCAACAATATTGACAAAAAGTAATGTTTAAGGGCATACGATACAGTTTTGAACCTGTATTTACAAGTTGATGAAAATTTGCATGTAGGCTATTGTCTACCTGATTAAATCAAATATGTAATAAAAAATATACCTTCATGTGCTACTTTTTGAGTAAAATTTGGTCGAAATTTTGTATATTTGCTTAAAATTCAGATTTGTATCGATATTTTCTTTTTCGAAAGAAAGACATAACTTTTTTGTTTTAAAAGATAAACACAAATTGTTTTTTTGTTAAATAATCGGTAATTTTTGTATTTTATAAGTATCCTAAAAAAATATGCATTTTTTATTCAGAAATAACACATATTTATCAAATGGTCATGAATTAAGAAAAAATCGTATTTTTTTGCTGTATATTTATCAAAATTAAAAAAAATCCTCTATTTACAGTTTAATAAAATTTGGTGCACATAATCTCCCTGCGAAATGAAACAAAATGTCGTTTTAAAAAATAGGGGTCCATGCACTCGTTTTCAAATTAAATCAGTTTGAATGATAAAAAATAGTCGAAAAATGCATCTTTTCCCGATATTTCATAGTTTGACGTCGCGAAAATAACATTTTACGTTAGCAACGTCATTACCTTCCCTGTAACTGTATCGTATGCCCTTAATCCATCTCAAATAATGGCAGTGACCGGACATAAATCAGTTCAGTCTCTCACTGTTTATCAGAGAACTGACACTGAAGAGAAAATTGCAATGGGCCATGCAATGGGAAAAAGTCTAGCCACCCAAAATTCTGCTGTTCTAGCATTGCCAGCACCTGAAAATTCAACTTTACTTGCCTTGCCGCCACCTAAAACAGTGAATGAAAGTACAAGTATTGTGCCGATGATTGAAGAATGTGGGGATGGACCTTCAGCTTGTCGTTCAGTCGCCATTTCAGAGTTGCAGGGTTTAAATATTTCTGATCTCTTTGCTGACTTTCAATCAAGTTCATTGCAAACTGAGACAATTGCAAATATCTCAAATGTTCAAAATAAACCAATCTTGCCCGCATTTTCAGGATGTACAATTGGAACAAAGAACTTCAATTTTAATGTTTCAAAATGACATTGATGATCTTTTCTTAACATTCAATGACACAATTTGTCAAAATTTACTGAGACTGTGATATTAGTTGTTCATGCCATGGTGTTGTTATTGTTGAATTAAATTTTTGTTTACACTTATATTTGTAGTATTTAACAAAGAAAAAGCCAGTCGATTCTTACATACGCAACATTTGGTGTTTGTCGTCTCAAACATATCCATCACTTGGCATTTGTTGTCAAAAACATGCGCATCATTTGTTGTTTGTCGTCTTAAACATGTCTATTTATATTCATGTATGATTTGTATCAGTATGCATTTGTCGTCTCATACGTACATGTACATCATTTAATGTCGTCTCAAACATGTCCATCACTTGGCATTTGTTGTCACAAACATGTGCATCATTTGTTGTTTGTTGTCTAATTCTAGTCCTTTGTTGTCTCAAACATGTGCATTACTTGGCAAGTTGTCTCAAATTTGTGCATCATTTGGCATTTGATCTCATTAGGTTTTTGTCGTTTCAAACATGTGAATCGATGGGGTAAATTCGTTACATAGTCATTTACTGACCGGGTACGGAATTAACCCTGGTCAGTAGGTTTGATACCGGACTCGGCTTCGCCTCACCAGGTATCAAACCTACTGACCAGGGTAAATTCCGTACCCGGTCAGTAAATGACTATGTATCTAATAGAACACAGTATTCCAGCTGAATGAAGTAAAGGTGCATTATGTTTTACCTCAAGCAGCTGATTTACTACGCATACTTACTAATCGTACGAAGGATATTATTGGACATGATGATGACGAACTAGTTATTGGAGTTATCTGCTAGGCCCATGGGAGCAGATAACTAAAGTATAGACGGTTTAAAGATAGCATTCTTATCAAATGAGGGCTTGAACACAACCTTAAAATAATAGGCGAGACTGGAAGATATTACTATGTGGTTTCAAAGGAAGTAGAGAGGTAAAAGTCAGAAGAAGTTATAGTATGTTATGCAAAGAGTAAAAATCGCACACAAACAGCAGCCAGCACTTCCCAGATCATAGAAATAGTTTCTTCTGTTCCAATTATTCCGTTAGCAGAAGTAATTTTCAGTACATGACAAGAGCTAGGGAAGGGAGCTTTTGCCAGGGTTTTCAAAGGAACATGGAATGGTGCGACTGTTGCCATCAAGAGTTAACCAAGAGAAGTCAAAAGTAAAATTGAAACCATGGTTGATGAGGAAAAATTGTAAAATTGTAAAATCAGACATCCAAATATTGTTTAGTTACTGGCAGTTGCACATGATTGGCATGGTGTTAATTTAGTAACTGAATTCATCAATGGTTTCAATATTGAAGATCTTTTTAGACGAGGACACAAAAAGAAAAGCAAATTTAAACTTGTTAAACAAATTATTCATTAGCATGCAGTAATGTATTTTCATGGTTAAGACAAGGAAATAATCCACAGAGATGTCAAGCCAGCAAACATTCTTGTTGATGGTCAATCATATATTACAAAATTATATCCTTGGCGCCATTTTACATATTCCGATCATACCGGAAAAACGTGTTATGTTTTTGCAATATTTATTTTTGAGTTTTGAATTCTGAATTTTGAATGATTCTTTCCGGCTTTCGTAGAGTCTGGCATTGATCTACGAAAATATTTTTGCCTATTGAAGGTTATGTGTAATAAAGCGTGATATCAACAACTTACATAGGTGCTGTATAGTTCCGATGAAAGTCCTAAGCACCAGTTTCACGCTATCATTCTACCATCTCTTTACCGTTCGTTATGTCGTTAATTGTTTTGGATTCTCGTAACTATACAGCACCTAATTTTATAGGGAGGAAAACTAAAGATCTTTTGATTCAATTCGTGGATGGAATTGTCCTGTCAAATGCGTTTATGGAATTTAACAGCATAAAAATAAATTAGGTTAGTTACAGAACTGTATGCTTCATCTGTTTCGGGCCGGTAATTCCAGCCAAAAAGTTTATGATATTTATTGGATACAATTACAACTGTGTGAATCGTCTGTATTTCATACAATTACACCTGTTTTGTTTTGGTCCGCACTGCCTGGCAAAACGTTTACTAGTTTATAATCTTTAGTAATAAAATGCTATGATTCTGTTTTGGTTTAGTATGAACTGCCAAAACGTTTATGATATTTATTTCTTACAACTATTGTGTTTTGGATCAGTATTGCCTGTCAAAACGTTTTTAAGATCTTTACTAATAAAATTATATGCTTTGTTTTTAGGTCAGTATTGCCTGCCAAAACTCTTTTCTTTATTTTATGTAATAGCAACCGTATCTTGTTTTAAGTCAGCATTGCTTGTTAATTCGTTCAAGTTATATATACATTGTATTCACGTCGCTAGAGTCATTGGTGGCGGATACACTACTTCAGTCTAAGAGTGGATTTCGGGCAGATTTTTCTCCCCCTTTGCTATTCGTTGTCCATTTTTGATTGATATGATATTAGTAGATGTAATTTTGTATAAATTATGTATTATTATTTCATTTTAAATATGTACTTTTATGTCAAATGTTTTATTTGCAAAATATATTTTTTGTACTTAATGATTTTGAAAAATGACCTTTTTTCGTCAGTTTAGTTTTTATATCATAAAGCAAATCAGGCCTGTGTATACATAGTATGTTTGTGGTATCTAGGTCCCTGTCTTAAAACCAATTTTATTTGCTAATTGGAAACTAAGCTGAATAAAATAATTTAAGACAGAAGATATTGCTGTTTTAATTATTTATTACTAAGACTCAAATTAAGAGTGATCTATTTTTATTGTAAAATGATGTCTGTAGACTGGTTAAAGGGCCAGAGTGTCCTACTGAATTAATCAATAATTTTTTGAAATAAGATAACATGTGTTCACGTGCAGATACATTTCAGTTATGACCAGTGTATGATTGGATTACATCTTTCTTATTGGTCAATGATCTTGCAGGGTCAGCATGAGTTTACGTGCAAGTGCGTGGTTGTCACTTCCTTTTGTCATTCTTAGTATGTTGATGATATCTAGCTGTCTGTCTTTAATATTTTGGGAGGTTTTTTCCCTTATGCCTCACTTACGATAGTAGAGGGGCTGGCATTATGTTTTCCGGTCTGTGCGTCCGTTTGTCCGTTAGTCTTTCCCACTTCAGGTTAAGGTTTTTGGTCAAGGTAGTTTTGTGTGAAATTGAAATCCAATCAACTTAAACTTAGTACACATGTTCCCTATATGATCTATGGACTGAAATTGACAATTTCTATTCAGAAACCTCGAATTCTTAAAACCTTTGCACGGCAAACACGATCTGAAGGTTGACGACTCCTATTTCGATGGAAACAAAGGATATGCAAAATACTCGACGTTCTATTAACTTTCGCACGGAAAACATGAACGAAGGGTAGACATTTCCTATTTCGAAGGAAACAACGGATATGCAAAATACTCGACGTTCTCTTAACCTTCGCACGAAAAACATGAACGAAGGGTAGACATTTCCTATTTCGAAGGAAATAAAGGATATGCCAAATACTCGAAGTTCTGAAAACTTTGACACGGAAGACATGAACTGAGGTTAGACATTTCCTGTTTCGAAGGAAACAAAGGATATGCTAAATACTCAACGTTCTCCTAACCTTCGCACAGAAAACACGAACAAAGGGTAAACATTTCCTATTTCGAAGGAAACAAAGGATATGCCAAATACTCGAAGTTCTGAAAACTTTGACACGGAAGACATGAACTGAGGTTAGACATTTCCTGTTTCGAAGGAAACAAAGGATATGCTAAATACTCAACGTTCTCCTAACCTTCGCACAGAAAACACGAACAAAGGGTAAACATTTCCTATTTCGAAGGAAACAAAGGATATGCCAAATACTCGAAGTTCTGACAACTTTGACATGGAAGACATGAACTTAGAAAAGACATTTCCTGTTTCGAAGGAAACAAAATATATGCCAAATACTCGGACGTTATAAAAACCTACGCACGGAAAACATGAACAAAGAATAGACATTTCCTATGTCGACAGTAACACAGGATATGCCAAATACTCGACGCTCTCTTAACATTCGAACGGAACACATGAACAAAGGGTTGATATTTCCTATTTTGAAGAAAACAAAGGATATGACAAATACTCAGAGTTTCATAACTTTCGCATGGAAGACACGAACTAAGGATAGACATTTCCTATTTCGAAGAAACAACGAATATACCAAATACTCGACGTTCTCATAATCTTCACATTGAAGATATGAATTAAAAATAGATATTTCCTTTTTTGAAGGAAACAAAGGATATGCCAAATACTCAACGTTCTAATAACCTTCGCATGGAAGACACGACCTAAGGGTAGACATTTCCTATTTCGAAGGAAACAAAGAATATGCCAAATACTTGACATTCTAATAACCTTCGCACGGATGACATGACCTAAGGGTATGTATTTTCTTTTTCGAAGGAAACAAAGGACATGCCAAATACTCGAGTTCTTAAAGTCTTCGCACGGAAAACATGAACTTAGGGTAGCCATTTCCTATTTCGAAGGAAACAGAGGTTATGCTAAATATTCAACATGGTTGCTTGGAAATGTATCACTTTATAGACGGATTTAATCAATTACCGCCCTTTGATAAGATAACTGCCACTTGCGCGTCACGATAACAGTCCGCCATTTCAAAAGTGAAAGAAATTGTAAACAAAGCGAATCAGTGCGTAAAAAATGTTGGATTATTACCTGTATTATGACTACTCAGACGAAAAGATCAATGCCCTCAGAATTAAATAACGTAACAGAGTGGATTGACGACATGAGAAAGTTGCCAAACATCATGTACGGGGACATTTTTAATAATTTGATATCGTCAAAAGCCGTTGGATGATGCAGAAATGATATACTTCAAAATTCTCCAAAGCTACAACTATTTTCAGAGCGGCAATGTTGACAAAGTTTTCCATAACATTCTCTAGGATGGCAGAATGTATTTGAAAGCAGACGTTCGTGCTTCCCAAACAGAAAGTACGCTAAACGAAGCCTATGTAATTTGCTCTATGGACGGACCCATTGAACAAGGATTGTGTACCTGTATGGCAGGACAAGGGCTATCCTGTAGTCATGTAGGTGCACTGCTTTGGAAGGTTGAACATGCAGTCAGGAATAACACGACCAGATGACAATGCCATGTGGAATAGAGGTACCAAGAGAAACATTGAGCAAAGGCCTTTATCAAAAAAACCAAAACAGAGTGAAAATTTACTAGACGATTTCAATGTAGATGCTCCAGGTGTTCGTGTCACACCGTGTTCTTCCTTAAAACTTATAACAGCTGTAGAACAGTCTCCCCTTGTTCAAACTAAAAGGAACAACAATTAATAAAAGTTTCGTCAGCAAACCAGCCGTTAAGGAGAACATTCCTAAAGACCATGGTGAACATGACTCATTAAGTTCTTGTCAAAGGTGCTCATGGGCACTAATTGTGTCCCTTTAATACAGACTTGGTTTTTGTACTGTTACGAATCACAGTTCATGACTAAACTCAGTAAAGACCCGTCGAAATTGTATTTAATTGATAAATTCAACAACACTTACCGTTATCTAGATATGTTTTCGTTAAATAATCAAGAATTTTCTCAATATACTGCGGAAATTTACCCCAAGGAATAACTGTCCTTTCCTGGATTTAGATATTTCGGTTTTAAACGGGAAACTCCACACTAAAATTTACGACAAATGAGACGATTTTTCGTTCCCTATTGTTAATTTTCCATTTTTAGATGGTGATGTTCCTATGGCACCATCTTGCGGTGTTTATATTTCACATTTTGTTCGCTATGCCCGTGTCTGTTGTGACGTTTTTGATTTTAACGAACGCAACATATGTATTACTGGTAAATTATTAAACCAGGGATATCGTTACCATACATTACTAAAATCCTTTACTAAAGTTTTCCATAGATATAAAGATTTGGTTTTGAAGTTTGGTTGTACCTGTAGAAAACTTTATTTCAAACGGGATAGCACATCCTCATTTTTACGGAAATGTTAACCGTGCCCGAAAATTTAGAAATGATCCGTGTAAACTTGTCGCTCCTTTAAATAAACTTATTCTAAAAGGTTACCTATTCAACACTGTAATAAGATCATTGAATATTATTTTTATTGGTATAAATATTGATTTTGTTATCAGTAAATTAAAAGCTAACTAAATATTACTAGTATGTTATATGCATAAACATATTCATGGATCTACAATCTGTCGATACCTGTAACTTGGCATTGCACAAGGTCATGTTTTTCTCTGGCTGTTTATGACGTCTTTACACTAAATCCATTGGATGTGTACGGATTGATAATGTAGTTTTAGTTGCATGATTTTTTTATTAGTTGTTAGTGGCTTTGACCTAGCTGTCAGATAACTGCGAGTACTCTCAGATCTGTTCATTGTGTCTTTTGGTGTCGGGATGTACCGGGCCACGTCCACTTGTATTTTTGTCCATGTGATGAGTTAAGCCTTTATCAACTGATTTTTATAGTTCGTTCTCATGTTGTACTGTTATATCACTGTCCCAGGTTAGGGGAGGGTTGGGATCCCGCTAACATGTTTAACCCCGCCAAATTATTAATGTATGTGCCTGTCCCAAGTCAGGAGCCTGTAATTCAGTGGTTGTCGTTTGTTTATGTGTTACATATTTGTTTTTCGTTTTTTTTTTACATAAATAAGGTCGTTAGTTTTCTCGTTTAAATTGTTTTACCTTGTCTTATCGGGGCCTTTTATAGCTGACTATGCGGTATGGGCTTTGCTCATTGTTGAAGGCCGTAAGGTGACCTATAGTTGTTAATGTCTGTGTCAGTTTGGTCTTTTGTGGATAGTTGTCTCATTGGCAATCATACCACATCTTTTTTATATCATCCTTTTATTATAAATATCTTGCTGTCGATTTGTCCCGTACTATCAAATTACAAACCGACACTATAAACCAATGCAACAATGTTCTATGGAAAGACGCGAGGAAAATTAGAATAACTACAAGCAGCGCAAGCTAAGTTCCGAATAAGAGAACTACAGACCGACTATTTTTATTCGTGAACAACTTCATCTGCAAGGCCGGATTTTAATTGAAGGCACATTACTAGAAATTAAACGTCCTGTACCTTCTGTCAAGTGGATAACATTGAATTAACTATTCACAGGTCAAACATATGATGTTCATAAGAATAGCAATGGTATTTTAGTTTTAAAAGTCAAAGGAAATCGAGGATTTTTTATGCAAATTCCGTTAACTAAGTTTTGCACTGGACTAAGAACATGTAAACTTTTAATTTGGCTAAATCCTGATGAATTTCAGTTCATTGAAATACCATATGATGAACAATATGTACGTAAGTATGTTGCGTACATTTTATTTCAAGAAAATGATGAATATTATTGTTGATGAAATTGAAGATGATAGACTATATATAAAAAATAAGAGGTGGTATAATTGCCAATGAGACAACTGTCCACAAGCGACCAAAATGACACAGACATTAACAACTATCGGTCACCGTACGGCCTTCACTAGTTTTCAGCAAAGCTTTTAAAACATTTATGAGATTGTGATATCATACACATTTCATTAGTATTTTAATATTTAAAGTCATGTAGAGTTTTCATTATGTTTACTAGTAGAAGATCAATACCAAGTTCTTTTCTATAGGTATCTTAGATTTAAGGTAGCAAATTATACAAAGATTTTTTTTACTTCCAATCACTAACCTTAGAAATGCTGTAACTTTCTTATGAATGCATAGAAAATAATAAAAGAGGTATATATAGATAGATAAAAGATTAGTCTTTTAAATGAATGCAATATGTTTATTATGCAATCATTATGTAATCAATTATTATGTAATTAGTGGCAAAATCTGGGTAAGTTCACTTGAATGAATTTAGCGCTATCATCTCTTTTACTATACAGAAAATGTTAACGAAATCGAATTGGGGCTAAATCTATAACTGTTGGTTGTGCACTGTTGCTAGTTGCCATTGTAGCAGAATTCTCATAACTTGCAATGCAAGCAACCATTGCATCGACATCTACATTTGTTAAATCATCATCTGTTAATTATTAAATATTGTGAGTGGATGTACTTGGCTGATTAGAGACATTTCCAGGTTTATTAGCTATAGATCCTCGGTTACCTGAAGAGATTTCACTCAAAATGTTTGACATTTTTTATTGCTGCTCTAGAGAAGAAGAGCTATATTGGTTTATAGATTGAACATTACGGTGTCCAGTCAACTGCATCTGGGTAGCTTCAACGTTAGAATGTAATAATGAAGTAACTGTTGTTTTTCTGGCACTGTGGTTAACTTTACGGCCTGTGAGACCAGCTTTAAAAGACATAGTTTTTGCCAGGTCACCAAGCTTGTTCTTTCCAAGTGGTTGTTTACTAAACCACAGTGCTCTAATAGGTGGATTGATTGATTGTTGGTTGCTTAACGTCCAGTGGCAAATATTTCATGCATATTCAGGACGAGAACAAGTTCACAATAAATACAATAGGTAGGTTGTTGTAATAGAGGCCATCTAGGATGATGGTCGGGGAAATTTGGACTGCCACTGGAAAATGAGGGTATATTGGATAGGGACAGAAATTTTGCCTTGCAACAGGCCACCTATGGACCCCTCAAAGAGTTGTTGCAAGGGTTCTTAACGTGCAAAGAGCGTGGCACTCTCTTTACACGAGGCATCGGATTTAACGTCCCCTTCTGACGGACGTGACTGCGAACTTGATACATCCCGCACAGCCAAACGGACGCCCCACTTCAGCAAGCGTTTTACTGCCGGTCGGGAGAAGACCAAGTGACCATATTTCTATACCCCAGTCAACCTTGGGGTCTAATAGGTGGAAAAGTGCTGTCAGGGGTAATAGTGTGGAGTGTTGACAGATACATCCTACTGTCTGGTGTCAAAGTATCAACAGGCCGTCTTTTCATGAACTCTTTAAATGCATTTACAGGACATCTTGGGTCACCTTCAAAGAAGACCAATGACTTACAAAATAAAGAAGAAACTTTTTTTTCAAAAACATACAACACTTTTTATAAATATTCTTAAATGTAAATCGCAGAGAATATATGTTATGTTATGTATTAAGAATTCGATTTCGGCTGTTTTGTGTTCTGTTCCTATTGCTGCAAAGTAGTTTTATTGTGAGTTTATATATGAATTGTTATTACAAATATGTGTTTTTGTAAGATTAAAATGTCACGATATAATGATATACGGTATTTACCTGGGTTTTCAAACATTTTAGGTGCAAACGACCTTGTATTTCCAGACTCCCCTTGTCTTGTTTTTGTCATTCTTTCTGAATATTCAAAATAGTGCTTTCCTTCAGATGTTGCTTTAATTGTTACATCACCGAATAACATATCTGTATGCTCTTGTCTACTTCTCATTCCAAAATGGAGACTGTTATGTAACCATACTGTGTTTGTTAAGGCTTCAGGGTTACCTAAAATAACATAAATTGAATATGAAACGATGCGAAATTACATGTATATTATATACGAATAATTTATATGCAATTGTACATTATACAAATGCAACTACCTTTTTTTCTTTTATTAATTACTCAGTAGTCATTATTTTAGGATTTTCCCAGGATGTGTATTTTCTTTGCTGTTGAAATGAAACAGATTTATTATCATATGTCAATCAGTTAGATGTGAAGTTTATCACATGTTTCTTAGCAGGAGGTCTAATTACATCAGTTCCAATACAAATATACATGTCTTGTTAATTAGTGACCACTTGTGGCATTTGGCTTCCTTTGTCCTTTGTTTCTTGATACATTAATCTGGGTGCAGTTTTAACTCCTCCCACTTAGGAGTATCCCATTAAGAAGTTGTGTATAAAAAAAAGAAATTCTATAAATTGAGAGGAGAGTCTCTGGAAATTACTTTTTTATTGATAGAAGAAAAAAAAATACAACCATAGTTATTGTATAACTGAAACTTTTGACGAATTCTAATTACTATCCTCTTATAAAACGGGAACTGTGTTTTAACTATAAAATAAATTTAAATACTTTATTAATAGTTGATCATAAAAGCTTACTTATTCCTAGCAGATTTTTGTTGAACAAGGAATCAATTTCATCAGAAGTGAAGGGGTCTGCACGTCTTTTTTTGTTTCCAAGTCCTTTCCCTTTTAATGCTTTACGCTTCGCTCCTAGAACATCCCGAGAGTGTGCAAATTTCTTGTCCTTTAATATACTGATGTTGCTTTTTTCATTCAGATATCTGTGTATCGAGGATTGTATGCATTTTAGTGAATCCGGCTCATATTCTTTTCTATTTTTTGTACGTACTGCTATAAAAAATCTGGCAAGATACATATTCATCGCTTCAACTGGAATATCCTCTGGATTGCGTAATTCTCCGACACTTGTTAACCAGTCCTTCAAAATTTTAATGTCACTTACTGTTTTTTTTTCTCGTATTGACGTTTTTCATTAGTTCCACAAAGTCTCCCGTTTCGCCTTCTCCCACTGCGACGAAACGAGCACCGTCACCGTTCGCCATTGTCGTTAAGGACGCAATGACGTCACGTCATTAAGAGGGCACAATATCAATATCTCTTTTTTGCCCCGGGCAATTTTGAGGTTATTGCATATATCCCCGACCTTTAAACCGTTGTGTACCGTTTTCACGTCCCGAACATGAATGAACTGTTTGCCACTGAAGGTTGAGAAACCAACAATAGATGACAGAATAGCATAATAACTCCACGTACCAACAACGACAAAGTTTTTTCTATTGCTTAACGTAAAATTGTTTAAATGTTATTCTTTGTTGTATCTATGCTATTAATGATTATATTGATAATCGGGCTTTCTTTAATAATATAATTTATATGTATATTTAATTTCACATTTTCTAGTATTGTGGGTTATAATAATATTTTGATCATGGCACCAGACGCGACAAAGTCATTTTTTTCAACGACGAAAACAATTATTCACTAGCTTGACATGACGACTTACACAAGCGATGCTTATATTATTTATCATATTTATATTGATATTTCGTCAAACTACTTCCCCAGTGTTAACTACATTCTGCAATCTGAAAGAGATAAAAGTCCCTTTTAGAGATTTAATCACCGCGTGTAATCGTGCATGGATACACGCTGACGGGGAGATCCTCTTTGTATGACAATCTCATTTAACAGTGTCTGGTCTTACCTGCCGGTTGGAGCTAATAAAATTACGGGAATTCGTTATTAGTATTTGTCTTTTAACAGAAAGGCATTGTGTATGAACGGAAATAACACTTAGTAACATCATACATCTGAAACTTCGTACTAACAACGACAAAGTTACTTTTAAACTACCAATCGTTATTACAATTGTGAGTTGATTCGATTTTTTTTAACTGCACTTAATAGATGAGGAGCATAAATAGGGAAATTAGAGACAAGTTTTTTACGTTTCGCGTCGAATCCACACCATAGACGGTTCTTTAAAGGTACTCATGCATGAATTGACCAAGGGTTAAATTATCGAAAATGAGGCTAACCTAGGCACCAGTATCATCCATAATGGTTTCTCCAACATCATGAACAAGTAAAACAAAGAGATGAATACTGTGGTGTGCCATTTTGCAATGGCAAACAATAATTAGCGAAGAGCTGAGATTTCATCATTTACCATCAGATGTAACAGATTAGTGTTATGTTTTCCCAGGTTCTCTAATAAACTGACGATTATTAAAGTCTATATATGCTTTATTACGTGCTTTTTACATAGATATAGGAAGATGTGGTGTGAGTGCCAATGTATGTATTTTGTAGTTCACATTTACAATACATTTCAATAAGATATAAATACTTAGAATACGAATGGTCAAGTTTACGGTTAAGTCCTTACCTGGTTAGTAAGATATATTGTTTTAGATAAAATGTAGAATATAAATAAAGTCAACTCTCTACTAGCGTTCAAATCCCAAAAAGTGCGCTCCCCCAAACCCTAGAGCTTACGTATTTCTATCCCCAAAAATGACGTCATAGGCCTGGCCGGGCTACCGGGTCACCGGAAGTGGCCCGGTGGAGGAAAACAAAATGGCCGGATCTACCAGTTGTTAATAAAACGGAGATAGAATTATAGGAAAGAAAGTTAACCAAACCCCTAAAGGACTAACAGTAAAATGACTACCGTCACACTCCCTCCCTCTCAAGACCTAATGTGCCGAAACACATTAGTCCAAAGTTGCAAGAATATAACCTAAAATATACAAGTTAAAAACAGTTTTTTTTTAAATTTACACAAGTGATTAACAATACGTATAATGTTACTAGTTTTGTAAGTATTGTTCAAAGACCATCTGAAATAAAGTTATAGTTAGCACAATCAATATGTAATGAAAATTCAGCCTACTAGGGCCTATATAATTTAATATAGATCAACAAGTAATAAAATATTCAATAATAACAACAATTACATATATTTATATAACAATGTTCAACCTGAAATACAAATGAAATAAATTAAGTTATTTAAATAAAATTATGCAACAATAAATATAATAAATATAGAGTAACATCACATTATTAAATATAAAGTTCAACGTCTATTGTTTGGCAATGTCTCTGAACAGTTCATTTCTCCATTTGTTTTCTGCTATCTGTCTCCTGAGTTCTCTGTTTTCTGCTTCTAGTTTCCTTCTACTTTCTCTATCTTGTCTGCTTCCTGCTTCCTTTATATCCTCCAACTTGTGTTTCGCCGACTCACGCAACCGTCCTACAGCATCCATTAAGTTACACAACCATCTTAGCAGGGATTCTACTTCTGGGCGGGTCTCTGGTATTAGTGGCAGTACCAACGGAGGTAGATCTGTAATTGAGGTTTGAGTTTCACTGCTTGTGGTCTTACAACCAGATTGGTTGTTTTGTTCTGTTGTGATCAGGTTTTCATTACTTGGAACTGTTGATGTAGTACAACCAGAGTGGTTGTTTGCAGGATGCCCAGAATGGGCATTTTCTGTTTCCGGCTGGCTTCTGTTTCTATACTCTGCAAGAGAAATTCATGATGTTAAGGAAAATGGGGTTCTATCAGGAAATACTGGAAGGTCTGGTAGTGGAAGTAATGGCGGTCTTCTTGATGTTTCTGGAAATTTTGATGGAAGATTTACGACGAAAGATGGTGAAGTAGTGATAGATGGTGTACTGATGAAAGATTGTGTATTGGTGATAGATGGTGTGTTGGTGTTACCCATAGTGGTAACAGTATTTGTCAATGATGTGGTAGAGGTTGTTGTTGTTGCTAATTTGGTCCGGCCACGGAAAATAAAAACACCAGGATCAACAAATCCTTTATTTTCTCTGACCTCTTTTTTACATGTGGTTAATTGCGTTTCCAGTTGAAGTACATTTTCAATGTCATGAACTTTTTTGAGGTGCTGCTTCATATCAGCTTTCCTTCTACATACTGACTTGCACAATCTCTCTGGGCAACTGTAACTGATTGTTAAATATAAATGCTTCTCGTCCAGTGTCTTTGATATTTAGCTTTTGACCCAAATCTACCCGTCCCCCAAGGGTGACTGGGGAATAGAAATATGGTCACTTGGTCTTCTCCCGACCGGCAGTAAAACGCTTGCCGAAGTGGGTCGTCCGTTTGGCTGTGCGGGATGTATCAAGTTTGCAGTCACGTCCGGTCAGAAGGGGGACGTTAAATCCGATGCCTCGTGTAAAGAGAGTGCCACGCTCTGTGCACGTTAAGAACCCTTGCAACAACTCCTTGAGGGGTCCGTAGGTGGCCTGTTGCAAGGCAAAATGTCTGTCCCTATCCAATATACCCTCATTTTCCAGTGGCAGTCCAAATTTCCCCGACCATCATCCCAGATGGCCTCTATTGTGTCAACCTACCTAGTGTATTTATTGTGAACTTGACCTCGTCCTGAATATGCATGAAATATTTGCTACTGGACCTTAAGCAACCAACAATCAATCAATCAATCAAATCTACCGGCGTTACAGCCATCAATAGGACACTGCATAGTTATTGGTGTGTAGAAAAATTCAATCCTGTTTTCTAAATCCTCATCATTAAAGTCTCCATCAGCGAATATTTGAATCTCCATTCTAAAATTGGAACCAAAAGTTTTTAGGTGACAATGTATAAATGCATTTGGTTTTACTGATCAAATTATTCAGTCAATTGACTAGCGCATCTCCCCCTTTAGAATAAAAATAAACTAAAGGAATATATATATTATGTCAAATTAAATATTACTCTTGACAATTCTGACATGGCCCACATTGGTCAGTCATTTTAAAGCAACATTGTTTATTTAGTACAAGTGTACACGTTTCTATCTACATAGCCGAAAACTAAAGAGAGTCCATGGGCAATTTGTTATAATAGAACATGCCCACCCTGAGTATTTATAAGCCGTGTTACATTGGTACATATTGACCAATTCAACATTCTCTATATATCGATTTAACCACAGCATCCGGTTACCCATAGTACCGAAAGTACGTAAATACCCATGACAAAAAATTGTTCATATGCGTATACCGGAATACTGTACATCCTTAATTAACTAATAACAAAAGAAAACATATAAAATATGTGCTAATAAATTATCCGAACACTTGTTCAGAATCACAAAAGCATGTATTCATGCAAAGTTATGGTTATGCTCTTGTTAAAAACATATCAACGAGTATATATATAAATACATAGTATATTTAGAGTGTAAATTTATTATGTTGGGTATAAATATAAAAAAGAGAATATGTATTTTCGCATTTCAAATACATAACTACCCCCCTTCTTTTAATAAAAATAATTTGTATTATGATGTATGTTAATATGGCGAAAACTTTATTGGAGGTTTTATCTGTCTTCTCCGACTACTATACTTGGGAGAAGCTGGTTTCGTTTCAACGTTGTGAACATTTTCATCTTGTATATCAGTGATATTGTCAACTGTGTAATCAATCCAAATTGATTGATCTAATGTTTGTTCTGTTAATTGTTCTTCTTGAACTGGAGCATCAGATGTATCATCACGTGTGTAAAGTGCTTTTAAATGGTCAACATGGACCACTTACAGCTTTGAATTTTGACAATCCTTAATTTCGTAGGTTATACCCCCCCCCCCTTTTTGATAACAAATAAGCACTGTTAAAGTCAACGTTCTGTCCGAATTGTGACTGTTAAAGTCAAGTTCGTGGGTCCAAATACCCCCCCCCCCCCCTTTTTTGGAAATTCCTGGCTACGGGTTTCTCCAACATCACGAACAAGTGAAACAAAGAGATGAATACTGTGGTGTGCCATTTTGCAATGGCAAACAATAATTAGTAAAGAGCTGAGATTTCATCATTTACCATCAGAGAAGAAAATTTTAACACAAAAAAAACCAGGATTGTTGCAATACGTAGAGACGAAGTTGATTTTTTCAAGGTAGGTAAATACTAGAAACACAAGCATTTGTTTACACTTTTCATAGAAGCTGATAATGTTCTTTAATTTGAAGTATCCGTCCCAATTTTTAATTATTAGTTCAACGTTAAACATCTGTATAATTGTTACGTGTCGAACTGTTACCATGATTGATTGTTGGGTGCTTAACGTCCAGTGGCAAATATTTCATGCATATTCAGGAGTTGATAGCGATTTCTGCTTCATCATTACTGTAGATATGTGTAATTAATTTATCCCATGGTGTTCGTATTACTGTGTGTTTGAGACTGTAATAAAAATAATATGCATTTTGAACTTCAAACACGTCTGTCATCATGGTCATAGACAATGCAAATAGTGTAATGCACTCGTACACAAAATCAACAATTTCATTCACAACATTCTTTTTTAAATTGTACAATACTTATAAACATATAAGTAAATTGCAAATACATATATTGAACAAAGAAATATTAAATTTCTATTTTTTTTTTTTAAATATTTTACTGTTCTGCATTATAAACATGATATACAAGAAAGAAATCCATTCATTTGTTTTGTTTTCAGATTGGAGGGAAACCAGAGTTTTTTCCAAACATTTAAAAAAGGAAGATTACCGCTGGACTCTTTAACCAGAAGCTGTTCCTTCCTTCTTTGATTGGAAATTTAATTAAAGCAACTAAAAGGGCCCTAAACCAAGACAGTCCCTTTTTAATAAGATGAAAGTTGATGATCGCGAGGATGGAGATGAAATGGTTGTAGAGGAAAGTGTTTGTGAAGTTCACTGTTCACAAAGTGTAGAGCATGAAAATGAAATGTAAGTGTAGTTATCAGAATGTTTTAATTAAAAATTAAAAAAAACAACATTAAATGTACAAACCAAAGTTTAACTTGAACATACATATATTATATGTTTATGATTATTTAAATTTTTTTTTTTACAAAATCAAAAGAAAACATAGTGTTCTTTCAGATTTCTTCTCCGCTCCCCCTTTACTATTAAGGGCTTTATACCATTACTTATAATAATTATCTTATATTGACAGGAGTTTTCATTCTAATATTCATTCTGACCGTCTTGAGAAAATTGAGAAACTGGAACATGTGATAGAGCATAAGGACTCCAGAGAAAGACAAAACACATGAGCTGACAAAATTAAACCAGAAGTGACAAATAGAACTGTTCGGAGTAACAAGATTTTCTTTTGACCATGACATGATTCAGTGTTATACTGGATTTCCAACTTTTGATTTTTTAAAAATTTTTATTTTTTAATCAGGCCTACTGCTACAAGAATGAAAATTAAATATTATAAGTCTTCTAAGGAACCCATCAATAGAGGACGTCCAACGTCGATGGATCTTATTGTTGAACTATTTATGTTTTATGTAGGTTAATGTGTGGAGATGGTTAGCGCTATAAAACCAGGTTTAATCTACCATATTTTACATTTGAAAATGCCTGTACCAAGTCAGGAATATGACAGTTCTTGTCCATTCGTTTTTGATGCGTTATGTTATTTGATTTTGCCATGTGATAATGGACTTTTCGAATTGATTTTCCAGTATTTTTGGACCCCAAGGGTGACTGGGGTATAGAAATATGGTCACTTGGTCTTCTCCCGACCGGCAGTAAAACGCTTGCCGAAGTGGGGCGTCCGTTTGGCTGTGCGGAATGTATCAAGTTCGCAGTCACGTCCGTCAGAAGAGGACGTTAAATCCGATGCCTCGTGTAAAGAGAGTGCCACGCTCTTTGCACGTTAAGAACCCTTGCAACAACTCTTTGAGGGGTCCGTAGGTGGCCTGTTGCAAGGCAAAATTTCTGTCCCTATCCAATATACCCTCACTTTCCAGTGGCAGTCCAAATTTCCCCGACCATCATCCTAGATGGCCTCTATTACAACAACCTACCTATTGTATTTATTGTGAACTTGTTCTCGTCCTGAATATGCATGAAATATTTGCCACTGGACGTTAAGCAACCATCAATCAATCAGTATTTTTGTGATTTTACTTTTTTCTGACTGAGGATTAGTCGGTAAGGATTTGTCAGTAAGATTTAACATTCATTCATCAACAGTGAGCAGAAAAAAAAATATTACTTGGACACATTAATTGTATTTCATATTGGCTAGCATTATTATCTAGCCTAGTATGGGTAAATTTATGGAGCATATGCCACAGGACTTAAAACTTCTGTATCGTAATGCTTGTGTAATAATAGACTGTACAGACAATTTTACAGAAAGACCATCTTTTTTTTAGCTTTGCCATCAAAGACCTTTTCATCATACAAAAGTCACAACACCTGGAAAGGACTGGTAGGAATAGCGCCACATGGTGTTATCACTTTTATGTCTGCATTATATTCTGGATGTAGGTCTGACATAGAAATTAACAAGCATAGAGGACTTATTGAGTAATTAGAACCAGGAGACCAAATCATGGCGGATAAAGGGTTTATTTTGAATAAATTACTGAAAGATACCGGTGTATCAATAGCTACGCCACAATTCCTTTGCAGTGATGGACAGTTTACACCATCTCAAATTTAGGACAATCAAAAAATTGCATCAATGAGAATACATGTTGAGCGGCATATTAAGCGGGCTAAAGAATATAGACTTTTACAGTATACAGTCCCACTTTCATTAGCTGGATCTGTGAATCGGTTATGGACTGTTGCTAATCTTTTGACTCTGTTCAAAACACCATCAATTAAACAAAAATAATAAATCATCACTTATTAAAAGTTGGATTTGTGTTTCATTTATACATACAGTGACATAATTTAGTTCAAGAAATAAGTGTTGAAAAACAAATCAAGTTTGTCTTTTGTAGCTTCCCAAAATTCACTATCAAAATAAACTCTCAAAATGTGAATCATTTTCAAGCCAAACAAAAAAGTCACACCAGTTTTATCCTGTAACTCCCATTTGCATCTGTATTTGATAATGATAGTTATAATTTTTTTTCAGTTTTAGCTCCCCGTCTATTATATGAAGACATTTGACGCTTAATAATTGGTCAGTGTTTGGACATTTTATTTCCAACAAACCATGTGGTTAATTTCTATCAGGTGCATATACTTCTCTGTCGGGGGTAACTACAAGCCAGTAACACCAGGGATTTACAATCACACCACATGGATATAAGTTGACATTGTCATTCATCACCTTACTATAGGCATGTGCTGCAGTAACCTCACATTCTATTCCACGTTTCATAGCTGCTGTCTGAACATGTCTGGTTGACTGCAAGCGTTCAGCAAGTTTAGTCCCATCTGTTTGCTTGGCTATTTCTCCTGCATGTGATGCTGTGATACGACCACGTCATATTTTGTGCCATTTAGGATCATTTGATTGAAGAGGTGTTCCATACCCAATTTCCTTACTTTCCATTTATGACTTCACTTGTTCTTGATTTATTATAAAGTGGTTATAAAACATTTACCAAATTAATGTCTTTTGTTTACCCATACCACTTTTTAACACAGAAATGATAATTCTTGCCTTGAGTTGCTGTCTCGTATGCATAAACCCAAACCTCAATTTCTAAAGGACATATGTCTGTAGTTTGTAATAAACTTTAAGTCTGATGAGAAGTATACTAATATATACAAAAACTAAGTACTAAACTATTATTTATTCAAGAATATAAAATCATATGCATTTATTTACAATATGGCTGGCTGTAGCCCCAAGTTGAAATAATGAGAAGAATGAAAATCAATCCACTCCTTGCTGTCAGTACAAATTAATTGTTCAAAGTAGAGGTCATTTGAATTTGAGCTCGTCTAAGTACATCTGGAGAGGGATGAATATATTTGGTATAACAATCTGAGGACCATCGTACCAAAGTTTGAATAAGATGATCTTACAGTCGTGGTCTGTGTGCAGTAGTTGCAGCACCACTTCTGAATGAATGGCCATTATATTTTTTAGCTGGATAATCTTAATTTGTCTAATGAACATTTAACATGAGAAATGAAACAAAATCTTGACAATGGATCACCTTTATAAGTAATAAAAAAGGACTCAGAATTGCTAAAAATACACATTCTGAGTCTAGTATTTTGAAGTACAACTACATGACATATATCTGTAGAGTTTTTAAACAAAGGAATAGTAATACCATACCTAAAAGGACCAGTCTTAGATTTCTTAAGGTGCACAACAATACAGTCATTTGATATTTGAACATCACTATTAAGACACAAATTTGATTCATGATAAAAAAAATTGTATAATAAACAGAAAATTCACCACATCTTAAAACCCCGAAAAAAGCTGTTACACACACAGCTTCTATTAGAACATCTGTAAAACTATCAAAAATACAATTGCGTAGTAAAAAACACATTTTGTGTAAAATATCAAATGGTGTAGGTAAACAAATTCTCTTAGGCATAATGGCATGCTTCTTTTTCAAACCTACTAATACTGATTTTAATTTTGGCAATGGGTAACCGACAAAGTTCTCGAATGGATTAACGCCCTCTTCTAGTTAGTAAAAGAAACGTATGCTACATAGGTAGGATTTAATTGTGGAATATCTCAGATGCTTATTAGATCCGCAATAGGCTATAAAACGCATCAACAATTTTTCAGAAACAGGTGGTAACAGGAACGTTGACCAAGTTGATCCTTGCAATTGTAAGAACTTAAGATAATGTTCATATCCCACGTTGTACAAAGCTTTAGTTGAATCTCCAACAGCGAACGCTTGTAAATTTTCTACTGCGATGTCCAAATATCTCGTCCAGGGTTGGACAAGGAGTTGCTGCTTTCTCTGTCTCGGGTGCTAACTGATGAAATTTGTTCATTATGTGTTGGACACTTGATTCTGACTGAACACTGTCTTCGTCATCTGCTGTATTTATAATAATTTGTTGGACACTTGATGCTGTCTGAACACTGTTTTTGTCATCTGCTGTATTTATAACAATTTGTTGGACACTTGATTCTGACTGAACACTGTCTTTGTCATCTGCTGTATTTATAACAATTTGTTGGATACTTGATTCTGACTGAACACGGTCTTCGTCATCTGCTGTATTTATAACAATTTGTTGGACACTTGATGCTGTCTGAACACTGTCTTTGTCATCTGCTGTATTTATAACAATTTGTTGGACACTTGATTCGGACTGAACTCGGTCTTCGTCATCTGCTGTATTTATAACAATTTGTTGGACACTTGATTCTGACTGAACACTGTCTTCGTCATCTGCTGTATTTATAACAATTTGTTGGACACTTGATTCTGACTGAACACTGTCTTTGTCATCTGCTGTATTTATAACAATTTGTTGGACACTTGATGCTGTCTGAACACTGTCTTTGTCATCTGCTGTATTTATAACAATGTGTTAGCTTAAAAGGAATTAAAAATATTATACTCCTCCCCATTTTAAAGTACGTTGGTATTATTTTATAGAAAAAAAGATATATAAAGATGTAGAAAAAAATGGAATGAAGAGAGCACGGAAATCGTGATACACGTACATAGAACACGACAACGTATCCATATGTCAACATATCATTTTCATAAATAAGATTTTCAAAATCTGACACACGAACGGATGAAAGGATATGGAAAATTAAAAAGTAAACCTCAATTGTCAACACAAGATAATTATCAACATAATTAAACGTTTAAGACATTCATCTGACAGGGTTCATTTGACCCTGAATATCCCCAATAAGTAAACTTTGTTTTGGTTAAAACATTTATTCATTGATTTGTTGATGTTCAATACTACTTTTAGCGCTATATGCTATTTATAATTATTAAAGGAAGCCGGACTGCACGGACAGTACAGAACTTCGGCAGAAAAACTCACAATCCTGGTAAACTCAGATAGGAATCGAACACACCTGCCACTTCGAATTGAGTAACTTGATTAGAAACATAAAATATCAAGTTGAAATTGGTGGTTCCTATTGGAAGGAGTGAAACACAGCAAGAAGAAGAACTAAAGTGCTGACCTAAACAACAGAAGTTCATGTATTACTTGCGTACACATATCATACACAAACATCGTGTAAAGTTTTGACGTAGCAATTTAGATTATAATGGAATGTGCACTGTGACGTCTTAGACCGTGTGCACAGATGATTAACTACCCAAAAGAGTGAGATGACAAATTCATGATAAACTCAAATTATAATAAATATAATTTTAATATAGTGTAGTCTTAAAGGAGTCATACGTTTTTAACTGGTCTTTCATGAGGACAGTTTCAAAATTGTTAATCATGCCATATTTCATTGGTAATTCTGAAAATAAATTATTATCCATTAAGTTGAGGAGGTAGTCGCTTGCCTTTTTCTCTGACCCATATTTGGGCATAATGTTTTATGGTCTGTGCGTCCGTTCGTTCGTCCGAACAGTATCGCTGGTTGTGGGATGCAGGGTGCTCTTATTTTCCCTATCTTGATTTTTCTCTACAAACAGACTCATTAATTTGTAATCAGACAATGAAAAAACCCAAAGCTTTATGTAATAACTTTATTGTAGCATTTTCGATAATTATAATAAATTGAATTCAACTAAAGAAATGGTGACCAACAGAATGCTCAGCAGATGCAAATTGATGAACCGGCACCACAAACGGGAAAACTTACGGTCTAATCTATATAAAAACGGAAAACAAGAAACATTTATGAACTACAGAAACCGACAACCACGGAACATCAGGTTCCTAACTTTCCGCCTGAATAAAATATCAGACGGGGATTGATTGATTTATTATTGGTTGCTTAATGTCCAGTGGCAAATATGTCATGGACGAAAACAAGTTAACAATACAAACAATAGATAGGACTTGTCACAATAGAGGCCTTTTGGGATGATTGTCGGGTACATTTGGATTGCCACTGGAAAATGAGGGTATATTGGATAGGGACAGAAATTTTGCCTTGTAACATGCCACCCACGAACCCCTCAAAGAGTTGTTGCAAGGGTTCTTAACGTGTAAAGAGTAAACGAGGCATCGGATTTAACGTTCCCAAGCTGACCGGACGTGACTTCGATCTTGATACATCCCGCACAGCCAAACGGACGCCCCACTTCGGCAAGCGTTTTACTGCCGCTCTGAACCAACATGATTTCCTTTGAATTGATTACGATACTGCGTTAGGTATCATAAAAACATCTTTTTTCAGATTAGCAACATTCTTGCTTTATATTATTAAAAAAAATCCCAAGTTTGAGACTTTAAAATTCCTCTATGCTTAGGAAAAAAAATCATAATCCTCATATGTGTACTTCATTAGTATGTACACGGCTTCCTCCACCAATAAAAACTGGCCGCAACGAAATAGCCTAAATGCGGTGTTTAACCAGTGTTAAACATTAAAAATCAAATCAAATCATTAGGGTGTGCCACATTGAAGTTTTTCCTGTACTAACACAGTCGTACTTTAAATTGTTCGAAAAACTGTTTGTTAACATCATTGGCTTTTCTTAAATCTGTAGGTCTAGGGTCAAACTCTGTAAGCTTCAGATGTTTTGGTTTGTAAGATGTATATGAAGCATCTGTAATTTTTCCTGGATTTTTATGTTTTTTTTCCCCTTTTCCCATTCTCATTGTTTACTAGTACATGCTTATTGGTCATTTCCAAACTCCTTACAGTGTTTATGTACTGTAAGTAAGACTGTTGCCAAATAATAGCAACGTCCGAGAGCTGACCCAGGACATGTACAGCTAGTATCTCTAACAGCCCCACTTAAACAGAATAGTGTTACTTGCACTTTCCTTTCTTCATTACGCATAGATGATGCAACTTTAATGATGGTTACGCTCATTATCCACGATGTTACTCGCACTACCACTCTTGACATACTGTTGGCCTTTGGTTAGTGTTTTTTTTATGTCAAATGGCCTAGGTCAGTGTCATCAGTTTGGCCATTTTCACCTTCCATCACAACACTTTCCAGAAGATAATGGTATGTGCGACCTTAATTGAAGTTTGTTGGTATTTGTCTTAAAGAAATGGTTTCAAACCTAGGACTGGGGGTGGTGGTATTGGTTAAAGTATCAGCACCTGATAGTCTATTTCCTTAAACCCAATCGTCGTTTATACTAAATGGTCAGGCCATTACAGTTAAAGGTCTACAACTTGCATGTTGTGTCTCACTGATAACGCCACTCCACGTCAGTTCTACAGTCTAATCTACCCTACAAGAACGCGTCAACCCTCGAAGTACAGTAAATTGACAACAACTTGTCTACACATCTCCTGATAAGGAAATACAGCGGAGCATCGTTCGTAGCTGTTAGCTTGACAATACGCAACACAGCTTGTGTGTTCTAGGCAGCAAACCAACAACGTTGAATAAACATTGCCTAGTTAGTTGATTTACATCATGGATTCCAGTCGCGCGGAACAGCAAGAAGAGGTTCAGCCCCCAGAGGATGATGTCCCCGAAGAACATGTTGAAACTCCGTCTAATATCACATATTTAGATGAAAATACCGAGACTAGGCGAGTACGTGACCTCACGGAAAAAGGTAAAGGAGCTTTCACAGAAAAACGTGACAAGTTTTGTCAGAAACTGGAGGCTCTATGGCCAGATATAGCATCCAAGTTATTGCAAATCACCACGCTTCCTAACGAACATCAGGAACTATTAACAGTCCAGGACAATATTGTAAAAGCCTGTATAAATTATAGTAGGCTCACAGACGAATACCTGAACTTTCTACAAAGGACCAGAACTTTGGACAGTCGAAAAGACATAGACGCATGTTATCTCACATTGGATTTTCGTCTGACAAAGGTGGAACTGGCCATGGAAGGTTTACATGAGCATCGCCTTGCCCTCTCAAAGGCTAAATCCAATCAAACAAAATCATCTAAGTATAAGGAAACCTCGCTTAGCGGAAGCTCTAACCGATATGTCAAACCTGACACGGAGGAAGCTTGCCAAAGCCGATGCTGCTAAGTCAAAAATAGCCTTTGTCGAAAAACGTGTCTCGTTAATGAATCAGGAGGCACTATTACAAGTTCACCCTTGGGTGCCTCGAATATAAGATAACGCGGTCATCTTGTGGTCTGGTCAGTTGATTGGAGTTTGCGGTCCTTATCGGACGCAAAAATGAATAATATTGTAAAAGTGTTGAGAAAGTTTCGGGAAGAAGATCCCGAAATGGAAGAATACGATGGGAAGTGTTTGCCGACACTCAGTAAGGCAGAACTTACAAGTATAGCAAAGTCCAAAGGTGTTAAGCTAGATGAACTATTGCTGTTGGGTGGAATCCCGGATTCAAGGGAGAACATGTATAAACTCGTGCATTTTGCACTTCGGTGTGCTGATACGATTCAGGAGGGTAAAGAGGATGAGGAGGCTGGGCCATCTAACCGCCCGGATCCACCTAGAAAAAAGAGAAAGACAAATGACACAACTGGGGTAAGAACAGTTTAATCAGTAAAAAAACAAAAGATTTTGGTTATGGTATTAGAAGTTGAATGCTCATATTTCATTTGATCCGGGCAGTAAAACAGAAATTCGTGTATTTGGTAAAACTGTATGCGAAAAGAGTCTCGTGTGGCAATGGTTTTGATTAACGTAAAATAATTTTGGCGTCGGTTAACTTTTAAGGATACAGTCAAAATTAAAGGAAGTTTATTTAAATAAATTGTAAATATTTATTACGTTCAGATCTAAGGGATGAGTAACATGCGGTAACGTTAGAGAAAAGAAATGAAGTGTCTGAAAGAGAGACAAGTTAAGTAAAGTTTTCATCGAAATATTTAAGGTTTTTAGTGATGATTCACGAGAGGAAAAATAATTAAAAAGGAGAAAAAAAAGTAGTTAAGAATGATGAAAAGAGGATTTTAAGTTTAAGCATGCAAAAAAAAAAAGGAGAAAAGTAATGAACTGTCTGAAAAGGAGTTATAATTATGTTTAAATGTAGTAAATAAGGAAAAGACAAATGAGGAGATAGATATGGAAAACAAATAGAAAGAAATTGGATACAAGATTGGTATCTAAAATACTGTGAAAAGAGGATGTTAGGTTAAGTGAAAAAATATGTGGTTAATTTAAAGATGATTGATGAAGGGTTGTCAATGCACGATCGATAGTTTTAAGAGAAGAAAATATTTATTAATGTTGAAGAAAAGTATTTGGAATATTAAAGATTATTATTAATGTTTCAAGAGAGCAATCATATGAAATAAACGAGATAATTATAAATTGTTTGCGGTTAAAGGATGAATTAAAGGTAAAAACAAGAGTGGCAAGAGGAAACCGTTTTGTTAATAGTGACGGAAAATATGACATGTATATAAAAAAAATGAAAGGAAAAAAGGTTAACTGTAGAAAGATATGAGTAAAAAGGGTTTAGAAAAACATGGTAAATAGTAAGGTGTAAAAGAAATATTAACGTTTATCGAAAGAAATATGTGACCTGTTACCCCTGCTACGCGCATGAGTACTCGAAGCTCTAGAATGTGCGTATTTTGTTATTTTATTTATTTATTTTTATTTTATTAATACAATTTTTTTAAACTATGAAACACATCGGGTCAGAGCGTTATTTGCTCTCTGTTGTTCTAAAATAAGCTTTTGGTATTTATCATCTACTCCCGGTACATTCCAAGTAAATCCGGCCTATTTGGTTAATGTTTAAAATTCAAGTTTATTGTTAATCATTGTTAATTGTTAGTTTTTCATGCAATTTGAAAGAGAAAAGGAAATAAAATGCTTTAATATTTGCTCATTGTTAAAACCGTACGGTGTATAACGTGATATATTTTTTATTTTATTTTTTTGTGTCATTTGATCATGTGAAGAATTGTCTTATTAGCAATTATATCACACATGTATAACATGTATAAACGAGTATGAAATAATTCAGTTTGTAAAAAGACTTGTTTAGGTTTCAGATCATATGACATAAATGTTAAATACTTATGTATGTTATAAATAGTAAGATCAAAAATAAAGATATTGTGGAAGAACTATATGAATAAGTCTTGTTAAATTCGTTGAAAAATAAGGTTTACAGAAGAGTATTACTTGCAATTAAAGGGCCATTTGTAAGAAAGTGCAAAAAAAAGGAAAAAAGAAAAAAAAAGACGAAAATTATGTCAAAGTCGTATGATTGTAAATGAAAGAAAGAAATAAAGAAAAAAAAATAGGAGGTACGAAAGGAACCAGCGTACAATTTAATTGTGTTCACTAGTTTTACTCCCAGATAATATTAAATCATGTTAACTAAAAATTAAAGGAAAAAAAAGAAAAAAAAAGAGTATAATTACGCATCATATTAATTTTGTTAATTTTTATTAAATAAATGAAGATGACAGGCTGCCTTTGTTACTAAGAAGGCATTGTATGTGCATTGTCGTCTTCATTATCTTACTGAATTTAAATATTTTTATCTATAAATTGTTGTTAGATGAGTATAACATAGAGAGGAATTGTGCAAGTTGTGATTGAAAGTATAAAAATGCTTATAACTCATTTCCAAACCTGGAAAAGTATGGTAATACTTTGATATTTGAGAGGCGGTTATGCAATAAGTACATGTTGTCAGTTACTTTCCTAATAATTTTCTCATCAAATTTATTTGTGTATGATAACAGTTCAGATAACGTCACGTGTGACAGCTGTAAGAAAAGCTGGACAGGATTAATTATCCACAATACAGTGATTAACAACATGTGTATAATTTAATAGTCTAGAGTATCTTAAGAAGTATATTAACCGTAAAAATCAGTGTCAACAAACACTGCCGGTATGCATGCATTTTAATTAGTATAGAACTGTGGTGGTACAAAGATAAACAATAAGTGTTATTATATGTGATTTTCCAAAACAGATGAAAGCCCTGGAGGACAAAATAGACAAACTGGAGATGATGTTGGAAGAAAAGAAAACAGCAGATGACGAGTCGGATTTGGAAAGAGCCAAGCGAGACGTGAAAGAAGAGGCATCCAAGGGACCAAAGGTTGATATTGATGTTTTGCACGAGAGACTTGTAATCCTTGAAAGTTTAGCTAAAAAGCAAAACAGTGATATTAAAGACAAGATAAATCTAATTTTAAACAGATTCATCTCTCACAAGTCAAACCCTTCTTTTGCCGCAGCACTTGTGTTAAAATTAGTCTGCAACAGAGAAGAAGTGAGCATTTTAGACAAGGAGCAAAAACTTATGAAAAATTTCGGACTGACAAAAAACACTGATGATGTCAATACACAAGGGTATGACATGTTTAAGCCAATGTCTTATAATTACGGTTACAATCGGTTTAGTTACCCACAAGGACCTTCACCTCCACGTTTTTATCAACAACCACGAAGGTCAAGACCCCGCACACCATTGATATGTTATCGTTGCAATAAACCTGGTCATATGGCTGGAGATTGCCTTATCCCTCCACCCCAGAACTAGTTATTGAACTCTTATCTTATGTTTTTCAGTTGTTGTTGCTCATTAGATGTTGGCATGCATTGTACATATGATAAAAATACATATATATTACCTTATATAACTGAATTCTGATGCAAGTTATATATATATAATTTCAAGAAAATTTTCGAATGAAACCATGGGAAAAAATGTGATTTTTGATAGCGACCCGACCAATGAATTTATTAGATTAGCATCGTATGTCAATTTAGAGGGGAAACTTTTTAAGTGAAAAGGAGTTGCAAATTAAGCCCGATTCAGCGGGAAAATCATTCAGTGCATCATTCATAAAAGGTCAGGTTCCGTCGACTGACAATTTAGTCTTTTTAAATCCGAATTCTTTTTAAGGCAAGGCAAATTCCTACGCGTGTAGATCAATGTGTAATTCGTCGCAAACTAAGGAAGTCTTAGATTGGATACAAATGTCAAGTCATGTTGGAATCCTTGGAAACACAGCTGTAGACCTTGAGGCAAAGCATGCCCTGGGAGACCCTATATCTAAATGTGATATACCATATACTGATTTTAAATCTAATATTCGAGAATATGTTTTTAATATTTTGAAAAATGAATGGAGTAAAAAAGATGATAATAAATTACATGAAGTTAAACCTAATTTAGGTAAACCTTTTAATAATTTTATGTGCAGAAAAGATCAGTGTGTTATTTCTAGATGTCGTATTGGTCATACTAGAATAACACACGAGTATCTTTTAAAAAATGAAGATGAACCACAATGTGTACCTTGCAACTGCAAGTATACTATTAAACATGTTTTAATTAATTGTATGGACTTTGCTTGATATTCGTAAGAAGCATTTCAATGTCAATAATATGTATGATTTATTTAATAATGTTCCATTTACAAATATTGTTGCATTTTTAAAAGAAATTGGAATTTATTATAGAATATAAAAAATGTTATTATATTTAAGTCGTTTTTAATTTTTATCACTTGATCTTACTGTTGATTTTTATTTGTAAATAATCATTTTGCTTTAGTCTAGAATTTTAGTATATTGAAGGACTTTTTGTCTTATTTTAAAAATATACTTTAAATTGTAAAAATATTCGACTTAGCTCTCGCCGCGATATAGCCTTTTTGTGCTCATGCGGCGTAAAGCAACCAACAATCAATCAATATATACATCTTTACTTCATTGGAAAATTCTGAAAATAGTCAGCAGTAAATTAACTGCAGAACAACAAGACATGATACATATTTTTGAAGAACAAAAAGATCGTTTTGGATTATTTATTGGATGTCTCTCAACCAAACCAACAGGACCATTGATGGCTGTTCTCATCTTGACCAACTCATGGTAAAAACAGGATTAACTGATATCCATGAGTTGGATTGTCATTTTTTAATTGCAAATTTCTGTAACCCTGAAAAATTCCTGTCATCAGCAGAAAAATCAGAAGTCAAGACAGATCATAGAATTATATTCTCCTTTAGAATGCACCCTCGAAGTGTCAACTCAAACTCTGTATCAACATAAAACCGGTTCTTAAAAAATCTAACTTCTATTTTGGCATCTTCAAAACTGTATCGGTAGGAGAATGTGGATTGGATACTACCGATAGACCAAATTCTCAAAACTTAAAAAAAAAAAACCAGCTTAATTTGGCAGTTCAGAAAACCCTTCCAGTCGTTGTCCACAGAGCAGAGGAGATAACAACCCAAACCTTTCAACTTTCCACCTCCATGGTCAATAACCTACCTAAAGATAACAAAACTCGTAGGCATTGTCTTGCAGGGACAGAACAAATGTCTGAGTCTGCATCTTCACATTTTTTTAACATTGTATTTTGCGTTACATCATTCATCTTTACTGACAAATATTCCTCCATCAAAAAGTTCAACTTCAACAACATTTTTTAGAATCTGATGCTCCATATATCCGCTACAAGGAGTAACTTGTCAACCCATACATCTTTGTAGGTGATGAATTTTCAAGATTATTTCTGATACCTTGAAGACGTTTTGGCCACTACTACAACAAATGCTTCAATGATTAAAGATTATTGAGGGGATTGGGTTTGAAGTAATAATGGGCAGTATTTTTTATTATTCTTTTCATAATTTCACAGTGATAGGCAGTTTTAACACAACTTATAATGTTTCTAAATAATATATATTTGATTAAATAATGTCACATTGATGCACTCTTGGTCTTTAGCCTTTAACATCTATTAACCAGATTGACTGGTTTGTAATTGGTTTAAGATACAAGTATATATGTTATTCTTTTTCATTGTCAACAAATTTGCTCATGGCCAACAAACCAAGATCATTTTGAGTTTTTTCTCAAGAAAACGGGGAGAAGTGTGGTGCCGTTGGGGGATTGTTATACCGCTTAAGCAGTTCTCCAATTTTGAAGAAATATGATATATGAAACAGGAAACTAGACAAGCATACATAACCTTACTCTCGGAAAACGGATAGATGGAACAACCCAAATACATGGAACCAGGCAGAGTTGCACTTCTGTTCTATTCAAAGTTTTAATCAAAGACACTTCGCCTTCGTCAAGACTGCAAAGTTGTGTTATATTAGATTAATTATTCTAGAACTATATATATTCAGGTAATAATTCCATTACACGTCAAACAACAATTAATATGACCAATTTTGACCTGCTTCAGAAAACCGGTTATGCTGAAATTAAGAGGCGCTGCGAGGGTCAATATTTCGATCTCACATTATCGTACGTTCACGCAGTTATGATGCCAATTTTTAAATGATAAATATAAAAACGACAAAATTATTTTTTCGATATAGTTTATATATCTTACGATGTTTCAAGTTAATTCTCTTTAGACTTCTACTCAAAATAATGCCTTAACATAAATTCAATTCTAAAACAATAAATAACATAGTTGAAAAGGTTCCGTATTTGATATCGCTCGAATGTGATTGTTTTGCCAAAACCGGTTTTACTGAATGTTAGAGGCCCTACGGAGGTCAATATTATATGTCTATCTCACATTGTACAATCACAAGTAAAAATGGCATTTGTTAAATTTAAATTCAGAACAAGACGCGACAACGTTATATTACGTTATAGTGTAGTTTGAACGATAATATTAACATCGTCAAACGGAAGGGCGTAGCAACAACACACAATTGAAACTGAGAACTAGAAACGTCAAATTTATTTGTTGACTACCTGTATGATTGCTGTTCCGATTTATATTACCTGGCGGGCCGCGCCTTCTTAAAGACATACATGCTTGCATACAAGTGAATATTAAACTGCTAGCACTACACTTTTTTTCAAAAATTTAAGATAAAAGTCCGTATTTCGAGTTATTTATCCGAATTACTATTGATTACACACAGAAATGCGAGTTCTACAATTTACAGGTATAAAATAACAAATAACTTTGACGTTTCATGTTCTCGGGTTTCAAATTTAATGTTTTCCAGGTGCACAGCATTCACTAAAATCCAAAACTTATTTCTCAAATGGATTTTGATTATTAGCGTTTTAGATGTTACGTTCCGAGTCAATGGCTCAATTAAAAATTCAGTGGTCGTCAACTCCTGTTACAAATAAAATCTTAGACCAATATGAAACAGAGATAATTTCGGAGAAGTTCACTAGAACATGAAAATTAAATATAAAAATAAACGCTAAAGAACAGAGTAAATATTAACGCAAACATATTAATATTAAACAGTTTCTATATATAACGAAATAAACCTATATACAACAAACACAGTCAATTCCTCATCTCTAATCCCTCTTTGCATATATTTTTGAGGTATTTGAAAATGTAATTTCAAAGACTTGCTTCACTGAAATATTTAATAATTTGGAAATTTGCTCTGCTACAAATCTGACAATATACGGGTTTGGAATTTGGGTTTCTCTACATTGGATATACGGATAATCTGATTCTAAAACTAGGCGAACAATTCCATTTTCTTTCATAATTTCTCGAATATTTGGATAACGATTGCCAACGTAGTGACGAACCGCTTCAAAATAGAATATTTATTAGTTCATAGATACTAGGAGGTAAATTCTACATATTTAATTTTTTCTACCTCATCTGCTTTGCAGTACATTTTCGTTCCGTTAAAACATCCGCACTTAAAGTCTTCTCACTGTTGGTGAAATTCTCCCTTCTACCCCTGATCGTTCGATGAACGCGTTCAGATGTATTGTCAATATATCTTCAAAATTCAGGCAAGTATTGTTATTCCATGGTCCTGGTCTACTCTAACCCTGATTAACATAGATGTACTTGTCACATAAGTGATGGGGGTGAATCTCCACACATGTCAATCTTCTCCTATATCTTAGGACTGAACGGGAGACCCTTATGCATGTCAGTGACCCTCCGAATCACCGGTTTCTGATGACGGGTTTTGGGAGTAACCAAGGAGACATAGTATGAATATGAAACTGAAGTAAATAAATGAATAAGAGGGATTTCAATTCAACCAATAAAATAATCTGTTTTTGCGGAGGTGTATTCATCAACTATGCGATATTTTGACCTTATAAACTTAATTATCCGCCTACTCTACCAAACTAAAATTGTTCATATCAATACGAATATTGTACTGCCAGAAATAATACATAAGACATACTCCTGTTTTTAAGTTGGTTGGTTAAAGTGCTGTTTAGATGCATGTACAGGTTCAAATGTATGGTCAATAAAAATCACGACTGGTAGTATATTGCTCCTGTTTTAAGTTGGTTGGGTAAAGTGCTGTTTAGATGCAGTAGGGTGTGTCTGATGTTTGGTAGTAAATTTGTGTGGTGTAGATGTAGTGGTGACTACTATAAGGGGTTCCCAACCTCCCATGCCTATAGGGGTTTAACAACCCCATAGGTACATGTAATAAATTTAACCTTTAAAATATAGGGGGTTCACTAACCCCACTAAAACAGTTAATATATACATATACATGTAATATATATCCTCCAACCCCATAGATACATGTACTGAATGTAAACTCTTCAATATAGGGGGTTCACTAACCACTGATACAGTTAATATATATCAACCAAATAATGTAGGGGTTCACAAACCCTACTGTTCGGGTACTGATTATAACACCTCATAATTTTAATACACAAAATATTGTAATGGTTTACCCCCACGTTTAAACTCACACAAAAAAAAAAAACGATATGTATATACCCTCCACATGTGTAACACCAAAATTATTTAAGTGGGGTCATAAATAAAATCTATGAATTAATATCTTATTAAGGTATATAAGTCAAACAAATACTACAGAGGACAACGATGACGACGACCTAATGAAAAGCCATGAAGGTAGATGTATGATTCATTTACAGGGAGATTGTTATGTTTTAGCTAAAGAGTTTAGGGAACAAGTTTATATAAACAGTAGTAGTAGAATAGGGATAAGAAAACAGTAGAGCAGGTAGAGCAAAGTAAACATTGTGCTAGTGATGATGGAATGTTTGGTCCACGTATCATACTTTTGACCAAGGTAGTGCAACATTGGTTGGTAACCAGGGTATGTTTGTCGTCCATTTTGTTTTTCCACGTTTCAAGGTAAAGCAACATTGGTGGGTAACCAGGGATATGTTTGTCGTCCATTTTGTTTTCCACGTTGTAAGGTAAAGCAACATTGGTTGGTAACCAGGGTACGTGTGTCCCCCATGTTGTCCACATTGCAGAATTTTGTGTTGTTTTTTTGCTTGTCTAAATTTGTATTTGCTTGGAGTTAACCAATATGTGAGAGAGATGGTTGTTGATAAGGGGTTGGCATCCATTTTCTTTCCACAACACACAAACTACAGAAGCTTGAGAAGAGATAAAACAAAGATTGAAGAAAATAAATTACTTTTATTATCAAAAACTTATATACATTATGTATACATCACATTTGGTGTAGATCACCATTATTGCAAACACTGATTGAGTATTTTTAGTATAAAAAATAAATATTACAATATATTTATAGTATATAAAAACTTGTATTAAAACCGATATTTGAGCATACAACCCTGAGTTTGTTTCAAATATATATAAAATTTTATAAAGCTTCTAAAACAAATGTTTTTTTTTTAACAAGAATGGATTTCTAAAAAGAGACATGTAAAAGATTACATATAGTAATATGATTAACTAGATGATCTTAGTTTTTTTTTAAAAATGACTACAATATAAAAAGTAACTTGATGGAATGTGATAGAAGATAAATTATGTTATAAAATAAAAATATAACCCACATGGTTTCCATGTTTAAAATGAAATCATGCATGAAGCAAACATTAAAAGATGGAATGTTGCTCTAAAGTAACAAAATATAGATAAAATATATACAGGTATCATGGTTTGATTAACAACCGTAAATGCTTATTTTTTCAATATAAGAATACACAGCACCAAAACTATAGTATAAGCACTACTCTCTTTATAAAACTTATCTTTATAGGGGAATCTGACAGAATGCATAGCACCAAAACTATAGTATAAGCACTACTCTCTTTATAAAACTTATCTTGGTAGGGGAATCTGACAGAATGCATAGCACCATAAGAATACACAGCACCAAAACTATAGTATAAGCACTACTCTCTTTATAAAACTTGTCTTTATAGAGTATATTTTCCTCTCTTAAACTATCATGAATATATTAAATATATATATAACAGCATGTTATCAGGAGTACAACTATCATGATTTGAAATATGAACTTTAATGATTATCACAATTATTTAGCACCAACTTTAAAACAATTAACATTTAATAAATTATCACAACTATATTGCTTAATAACAAGAAAAAGCAAAGACTATATACATGTTTTATATTACAGTATAAACATTTCATATACTACTAAGGTCTGTCTAATGTTCCCCATCAACCTCTATAGCATTTTTGATATTTTTAAGACCAAATTAACGTTATCTTTTAATCTGATAGATCATATCAGATAATCCCTCTGATGTAAAGCTTCATAAATATTTTGATTTTGTTCCTTTAGGAGTTATTATACTGTGTAATTACTAAATATTTTTAATTACAATCAAGCCTCAAGCTAAATAACTGTTGATAGATAAACATGTATAACAATCTTAAGATGTAGAGTATAGGAAATTGTCTTAATTGCAATCAAGTTTCAAAACTGATTAACTGTTAATGGAGAACATCAGACAGATAAACATATATTACTACTAATTTGAGTTAAACTTCTTCTTAACATAACAAAACAGACTTGTGTAAACATATACAAAACTTCTTGATATGTATAATATAAACAACACCCTTTGAAGTAACATCATTTCAAAAATCTGACTTATTCTCTATTTTCATCATAAAAATAAATTTAAAGAGAGAAATTAAGTGAAAAATGTATCAATTATCCATAATTTATAATCATGCCAAACACAGGATGTTGAGTCTTTCTTATGTATAGAAAGTTATCACTCTCCTTTGTTAAAACCTTCAATAATAATAAAAAAAAAAGCACCCCCCCTCCCCCCTCAATAAACTTCTTAAGATAATATAGCATAGAATACTAATATCTCCTTTGTCATCACAATGGATGCTTAGACATATATAAATAAATCCTAAAATGACATCTCAGTTAAGTCTAAATGAATTAAATTTATCAACCCAGCTTTATTTAATGAATCTTATCATAACCAAGAGAGAAGAATAAGTCCTTTAATATTTAGGAAAAATGTTATACTTTCATTCTATTTAGAAAACTTTATGATGGATCATCGTGCTTCAATCAGTAACTTTATTTCTCAATTAACTAATTTTGTATCTCAGCATGTGCCAGTAGTGGGGAGTCATTTTTTCCCGTGTTATAAGTGTTCAATACAACCTGAGTTGTTTGAAGAAATGAAGAATTGGTACTGTCAGCAACCCATCAGCACATTTAGTAGTACACAATTTGATGTTTCTGTACTATATCATGCTTTGTTGCATGAAAGGAGGGAAACTAGAATAGGATGTCTCATACGAATGAGTGAGACATTTCTGGGAGAATTGATGCAGCAGTGCAATGCAGCTAATAGTGTACAAAGCCGAGACATGTTGCAGATAGCTTTAGATATCTTGAAGGACAGGTAAGAAATACTTTAAACATAAATTTCAAAATATTTGAACCAACTATTTCTTCATAAAAATTACACTGGGTATATAACAGTTTAACAAACACTAATTTCAACCATTGAGAAGCTTATTACAATGTCCTTAAATACATATCATAAATAAAACATTAAGCTGATTTTACAGAGTTATCCCCCCTACAGTGTTAGGTACATCTTAATTACACAAATTATATAAAAGTTTGGTTTGAAAACAATAAAAAAAACAACATAATACACAAATTAATCACAAATTAAGTCTGTTGGGTGGTATGGACTGTCTGGTGCTTCTTCTTAAAATGAGTGGAGGTGCTGGTAAGGGTAGGATGACTTCCTGGTGTACTACAGGTGGTATAGGTTAGACTGCTGCTTGGTGTAGTGGTTGATGTTGAGGAGGGTTAATAAGCTGTCTTACAGGGGGGATGAAGTTTCTTTAAGCTGGTATAGCGTTTAGCAAAAGTCTATGTATACGGTTTAAAACCACTAATACGCTAATCATGGTAAAGATTAGAACTTGAAATTGCTCTACAAGAAGAAAATAAAAAAAAAAATACAAATTTTATAAATTGTTACTACTTAAATTGTACCAGGCTTTATTATAGAGTTCATCTTCTGAGTTTGAAATATTATTAGAATGTCTTTTCCTCCAAACAATAAATCCACCTATTAGAAAGAATATCACTGTAAGTAAAAAAAAAAGAGTTAAAAGCAGTGATATTGAAATTACAATTACAATTAATAATTAATTCTTTTATCCTAATAGAACTTATATTTAGGGGCAGTAGGAATCTCCTGTAGAGGAAGACCATGCTCAATTAACCCTCCCCTACTATTCCTCAAACATTTCTTCCCCAAACAAATGAGAGCTATCACCAGAAGTACTACAAGAAAAGAAATAATTTAACTAGTTATGGTATCCATTTCAACATATATAGAATCATCGTTCTTAACTGGAATGTAGTCTGATTGATAGTAATACTTTTTTAATAAGAACACCAAAATTAAGACAATTAAAAGAAACAAAATTACTCCAAGAAAAATTATATAAACTTTTAAGCTACCTGTTAAAGTGGTGACGGTTGCCACTATCCAGGGTGTTGTGGAGTTGGCCTCATTTTCTGTAGTAGTCGAAAATAAAAAATTAAATAATAAACTACATGTACACAAATAAGATAACATAACCTAATCCACACCCTAATACATGTTACAATCAATACACATTTAGCTTTAGTTGAATTTAAAGCATGAGAAATTTATAAGTATAAATGTCTAAAATAGTGAAAATAAGTACTTTCAAAATTGTTTACGTTAATTTTAACAGCAGTGTTTTTATGTTTTTAGAATACACCACCACAATGCAATGGTTATGTTAAGTAGGGATTCTCTTTGCCCTATTGGTGAAAACCCACCTGTTGATGGTCAGGTTGAGTGCTGGACATTTGGCTGTGGTCGTACACTTTTGCTGTTGGAACGCTTTGAGGCCATTCTGCTGAGGAGTCAGGAGAACCTCCCTCCGTATGAGGAGAGGTCTCGCCCGCATCAGTAGTGGACACTAGGTCTTCGGTATTCAGGTTTTCCAGTGATTGTAAAAAAAAACTAATAATATATCAAATTTAATATTTATAGTTTTTAACACAAATCTGTTTAATAGAAATACAATTAAAAGTATGCTAACAAATATTTCTTTTCTTATATTGATATACTTTTAAAAGAAAATAAAGGGAATTTGTCTTTCATAAAGTAGGTGTCAATTTTTTGTAAACAATAAAAATGGCGGATGTTGAAAACAAGTTACGTAATAGCATCTTACACAAATTTTATCTGCAATCTGCACTTCCGTGTTAGGGGATGTTGAGATGGCCTGGCAACAATTGCCTATGGTGCAGGTTTTTATGGATACTCTCTCTAAATGCTGGCCAAAAGTCATCAACGTGCTGGAACCCGCCAGTCTGTCTAGGGTGATCTTTTTCACTGAAGGCGGTCCAGTGAAAACGTAGCTGCCTTCCCCCTCATACAAACACTGCAGTTCTACTACCTCGTAGTTTTCATCAACCACACTTTTGCATTTCCTTATACTAAGGTCATGCACTTGGCCATAACACACAACAATACATAAAAACATCAAACACTTTGCGAGCACCATTTTTTGATTTTTCAGTTTTTTCTCTGTGAATCGTCTGCGCATGTGCACACAATCAACAGTTAATTAAAAATAAAAAGGCGGGAGATTATGATTGTATCAAAAAACAATACGAAAAAGAATAAATATGAAAGAATTGAGATGTTGCTATATGATCTTCAACAATAGTATAACTTGAAAAAAAAGGGGGGAACGGAAACATATAATAAGAAAATATTAGGTACAAGACAATGGCACTCAAAAAAAAATCGAACGTTTTGGTTTTTTTTTTTTTTTTTACAATGTAGCTGCTTTAGATACAGATTTTAAGTTAAGAAACCCAACAATAAAGCAGATGACATATTATCATAGTATAGTTTCTAGAGATTCATCAACACGTTGTTTTGTTGTTAAGCGCATTTTTGTTTGCGCACCACATAAACAATTTGGCATAGAGTTGTTATGCGAAACCTAAGAATGGGGTGGTTATCCCTCCTTTAGTCCCACCCCATACTTCAAAGTGTAATATTATTGGTTTAGATAATATTAGCTAGAAAAATGAAATAAATATAAAAGTGTGTATTTTTCGTTTACAAGTCAGTACTTCTAACCTTTGTTTAGAAATATATTTGCAAACGATTAAGTGTTATCAGAATGGCAGCCGAAAATGTGCAGTTTACCCAGTCTGTTACTTCAACTGGCAGGACGGAGTACAAAACCCAATTCGGGATAGGGAAAGTACTTTCCTTTAAAAAGTCCGCTAGAGGACTCTTTTATTTAGATTTGGCGGCATCTAATGGTACGATGAAGCTGAATTTAGGCTTAGACGAGCTGGATGATCTTTTTACCATGAGGGGGCACCTAGAGTCCCTAACGGCATACTTTCCACAGGTAAGACTATTTTCTTTCTTTTTGTTTTTACATGAGGTTCACGTGTAGGAGTTTTCTTTAAAAACCGAGGAAATTAAAGATTATACCCTTTGAGGTGTTTTTTTTTCTCTGTTTGTATGCGCTTACCGTAAACAACAGGAAGTTTTAAAGTATTGTCTATTACCGTTTATCTTTCTGTTTATCTATCTACCTCGCTTCATACACCACCACCACCAGCACCTTCCGTAAGTATATATTTATTAATGTAGAGTTGATTGTTGGTTGCTTAACGTCCAGTGACAAATATTTCATACATGCTCAGGGTGAGAACAAGTTAACAATACATACAATAGGTAAGTCTTGCAATAGAGGGTGGTGTTTTTTTTTTGTTCTTCTCAAGAATCACCATGTATTCTTAACTTGATACAATGCAAACAAAGCAATACTTGTTTTTTATGTATAGAATTGAACTTGCAAACAACCTTTTTGTCCTTAAAAAAAGATAAGCAACACTGAAAGTATTTCATTTCTCTCTGGTTTATTTATTTAAACATTTCATTTTTATTATTGCAGGCACCTCTAACATTGATATATGAAAACGAGGCCACTCCACTTCAAACAGACCCGATGTGGAATAAGGGAAGTACAATTCCGGTGAGGGTGGCCACCAAGAGGCAAGAAGAATCACTCCCGCAGTGGGTCAGCAAGACTGCAAAGTATGAGCAGGTGTCTCCTGTGAAAAACAATCTATCAGAGGAGGAAATGAGAGCATTTTTCCAGGCGATGTAATGACGATGTGGTGTGACTAGTGAGGCGTTTAAAGGAATAACATTTTCAAAATTTCATTATGGACATACAATCTATCAGAGGAGGAGATGGGAGCATTTTTCCAGACGATGCAATGACAATGTGGTGTGACTAGTGAGGCGTTTAAAGGAATAACATTTTCAAAATTTCATTACGGACATAATACAAACAAACTGAGACGGTTAGTTTTTTAAGAATATTTAATAAATACTATCACTAATATGTGTCTATCTTATAATGTCCATAAGCATAACTTTCAATTGGGTTCTTCAAGTAGCGTTTATCATCAAAACTACACAGTCCTTTTTTCACTACGGTATCCATGAACAGTTCATGATTTTTACTTTTAATGCACGTCATTGAATTGGTGGTCGTAGTTTCTTCATTTAAACATTTCTTAAACATTTCATGTCGGAGAGTCTGTTTTATTTCAGTTTTTGAAATGCCTTTCGCCACTTTTTTTTTTCCTTTTCGCATGTGATACCTTCTGTGGAGGTCTTGTTATACAAAAGGCTGTACATTTTAGGTCTCAAGCCAACGAATTCTTTTAAAGGAACACCTGAAAAGATGTTTTGAGGCACATGAGAAAAAGCTAAATTTAACATAAAATTCTAAAGAAAAAGGAAAATTTAACAGAAAATTCTAAAGAAAAAGGAAAATTTGAAAGAAAATTCTGAAGAAAAAGGAAAATTTAACAGAAAATTCATAAGAAAAAGGAAAATTTGAAAGAAAGTTTATGTTAAACTTTAGAGAGAGATGTTTGTTTGAAAGAACTCACCACCAAGCTCATCTTTAAATTTCCCAACGACTTTCTTATATTTGCTGGAAAAGAGATGTTTCGTTTTGTTGAATGAGCCGTAGTTTGAGGTATCGAATAGGTCTTTGATAGGTTTCATGTCTTCATATACATCATCAGTCAGAATCTCATAACACAACGAATCTAAAATGAATTCAGAAATGTTAGCACAATACCAAAGAGGAATCACTTCCTTTATTCTACTTATACAAAGGATAAAACAATGAAAAATATTAGAAATTTAAAAGAAACAATGGCTTTTACTGTAACAAACAAACAAACAAAAATATCATACCTGTATCTGTAAACAGCAAGTTGATCTTGTCACCGTACTGAGGCTTCATCACCTTGTAATGAAATTCATACATCAGTCTCTTTGAAAGGTCTAAAATAGCTTGTCCGGCATAGATGGGTTTGTTGAGAGTTAGGTTGATCTGTTGGTTGTGTACTCCAACGAGGTCTTCATTGAAAATTTGACAGCATAGAAACGACACTACTACTAACGGGGGTTCTTTACCCCCTACAATACCTATTATAACCCCTATATGTCGAGCCCCTAGATACACAACCTCCATCTTATATGGGGGATAACTATTATAACCCCTATATTTTAAACCCCTAGATACACAACATCCATATTATATGGGGGATAATTAACCCCAACCTTTCCAACACCCATATAACATCCAATGATATGGGAGTTAAATAACTCCCCCAACTTTAACATTCAAATGTTAAGGAGGTTAAATGGATTTTAAATGTTATTCAAGTTTGATACATGGGGGTTATACATATTTAAATGTTATATTCTACAACATACACCATTTTAACATCCATTCAATTCAACAGGATGATTTTGTATCCTATATTTATGTAATCTGTTATATGAAAACAAAATCACTCACCATGAACTGTAATAATATAAATAAACTTTATGTTCATCATGAGGTTTATACATCTTTTCGATCACATAGGTAGCATTTAAAAGAAAACAGAATGGGCAGATATCAATGTGGTTGTTTTTCTGAAACATTTCATGATACTTTTACTAATACTGATCAAATTGAACACAACAACATTTGTGGACAACACCCATCACAAGAATCAGCTAAAGAAGGCCATGACAAGAAATTTAAAATGGAACAGGTTATAGGAAAAGCTCGAGAAATGTTAATGGCACAAATGGATTCTGATAATGTGGCGCATCATTTGGCAACAAGAAACGTCATAACCGTAGAAGATAAAAACAAAGTGTTCAAGATTAAATCTAAATATATGAAAGCTGAGAGACTTTTGAAACGTGTTATTGAGTCGAACAATTCATCTCTTCACCATTTGAGGATGGCTTTAATCAAGGCAGACCAGAAAGATCTATTGAAGTATATAAGTGAAAGAAATGAGCAATACGTAGAGTTTGATGATGATGATTTAACCAAAAGCTTGGAAGGAAGGTGTATGATTCCGTTACAAGGTGATTCGTACGTTGTTGCGAAAACTTACAACGATAAGATTCTCATAAACATTCGTAATTATCGAAAAGTAGCTGAGAAGAAATATCCCACTAAACAAGGTGTGTCGCTTACACTCTCAAGATGGCTAGAGTTGAAATCTCAAAAAGACTACATTAACAGTATTTTTCAACTTGTAACAGATGGCGAATCGGTAGACGAAGAACTTATTCACTTAGGCGGAGGAGTGTACGTGACACTAAATTCAAAATATCCTAATGTAGACCTAAGACATTTCTGGAAACCTGAGGATTCGGATAAACCCGTTCCAACCAAACGTGGAATAACATTAAATAAAATCAAATGGAACAAACTTTGTGATGTCATGACTATTATGACTGACTTTGTTCCAGAACTTAATAATGCTATCGTGTGTGAGTATACTCACTACAATGAAATGGAACTTCAGAAATGTTCTGAATGTCATCCATTTAGTGACGAAGATGAAGAGGAAGTATCTCAAAATCAGGAGGGGGATTTTCAGATAATGAAACCCATTATCATGCATGATCATGAATCTGAATAAAATGGTGGTTTGACAATTTGTGAAAAGCAATGGAATTAGATGACACACTAATGACAATAATATTATGTTTAATATATTTTGCTGTTGTATTTATAAAATAAAATATACATATATAACTATTAATGTGTTTGTGTTTTTAATTTAATTCGGTATAACTGTTGAATTATTTTGGAACAGGTAGCAATATAGTTGACGATACTCTTATTTTTAGAGAAGGGTTTTACACTTTTAGTTTTTGTTTTTGATCAATCAATGTTGATATGGTTTGTTTTTAAAGAGATTTTTATTTTCGAATTGGTACAGATTTGTAAAATTTTATAAATCATTGTTACACAGATTTAATGTTCATTTAAGTGGGTTATCATCAGAACGTTAATACACGTTTAAAACTATTGTAAATTTGAACACTATTACACCACAGAAAAACAAAATGACACAGAAGCAAAAGGAGAATTACGTTAAAAGAATATGGACAAACCCTAATCATCCTGGAGCTTTTGCTGGACCAGATAAATTATTAAAAGTTATACGTAGTGAAGGAAAATTTGACATAAGCAGAGCACATTTAAAAAAGATTTTAGCTAAAGAGGATACATATAGTGTTCAAAAACCTTCACGAAAAACATTTAGACGAAATAGAGTAGTTGTAGCAGGGTTGAATGCTCAATGGGACGGAGATTTAGCATCAATGGAAAATGTATCGAAATACAACTCAATGGAAAAATACAACTCGGATATTAAGTTTTTATTGATACTGATTGATATTTTTTCAAGATTTTTGATAGTTAAACCTCTAAAAGATAAAAAGAGTGACACAGTAACGTCTGCTTTAAAAGAGATTTTTAAAACGGGTAACAGGAGACCCAAAACTGTACGTTTTGATTTAGGCGGAGAATTTCAATCAAGTGTAAAAAAATATTTAAAGAAAGAAAAAATTAATGTATTTTACACGCACAATTCTAAAATAAAAAGCAATTATGCAGAGAGAGTAATCAGAACGTTAAAAAATCGTATTTATTCTTATTTTATGGAAAATCAAACATCTAAATACATAGATGTTCTTCAGAAATTGGTTAACAGTTACAACAACACACCTCATCAATCCTTGGGAGGGGCAACTCCTGCGTCTGTTACCAAAATAAATGAGGACGAAATAAGATATATACAATACCTAGTTAGAAAAAAAGCAAAATCTATAGAAGTAATAAAAAGGAAGAAGAAAAAACAAGTTTACAAATTCAAGATAGGAGATATTGTACGAATATCACAACTAAAAAGGGTATTTGAGAAAGGCTATCAAGAAAATTGGACATTGGAATATTTCAAAGTATCTAAAAGATTTAAAAGAGAAAACCAAGACATATATAAGTTGAAAGACACCCTTAATGACGACGTGAAAGGATCGTTCTATAGATACGAGGTACAGAAAATAGACCAATCACAGAAGAAACTGTACAAAATAGAAACTATTCTAAAAACCCGAAAGGTAGTAGGAAAAGAACAAGTATTAGTGAAATGGTTGGGTTGGCCATCAAAATTTAATTCTTGGATTTTAAAGAAGTCGATCAAAGATATAAAATAATATGCTGTAATTGTTAGATGTCATTCAAAGCCAAAATGAGTTTGATAATTGTTGTGTCTTCAGAAGATGGAAAAGGTTTATTTACCGATAACAAACCCTACGATTTCAGAGTTAAATTAAATCAAAGAATACGGTTGGATCATAATTGGGTGATCGCCATTACGGAATTTACTTCATCAGAACGTATCGATTCACATAAAAATCCTGAATTATTTATTTTTTCAGACATATGCCAGAATAGTTTCATTGGAAATAACGAACATCCATTACTTAGAAGGACATATTTTGACAACGCAAAACAAAGAAACATTATTTACAATACTCCGTATTATATTCAGGTCAGACAGGGTGAAATACAACAAATTCATTTTTATATAAAGGATGACAAGGGACAAGATGCTTCATTTTTACAAGAGAAGGTGACCATAACGCTTCATCTGAAAAAAAGATCCCCTTGTTCGTGAAATGAATAATTATCTAACAGATCCTCTCATCTGGAAAAGATTTCATAAAAACATGGAGGGGAATAAATTTAACGCATACAGTTTCAGACGATTGAAAAGAAAAAAATCAATTAGGACGGGGACTTCATGGTCGTTTTAGACATTCTTACATGATTCCTGTGAATGTGAATGCAAACGACACCGAGACAAATTCCATCAGTACTACCATGGTATCACCTGTTGTTGCCTCAGAAGATAGGGCAACTTCAGAAATGAAGGACGTAAAAGAAAAGAAAAAACCCCATGTTAAGGTGTCGAGTATTATAAAAAGAAAAAACAAGAAAAAAAAGCTCAAAACGAAAAAGGAACGCAAACAATCAACATCAAAAACAACCAAGAAGAGAACCAGACGAGCTTCAAAAAAGAAATTCAACAAAGACTATTACGATAACGTTGGGAGTTCAGTTTCTGTTAAAAAAAAAAAGAAAACGATAAAATAAATTATGGCTTTTTTGAGTGAAGATAATAAGGAAATTGGCCTTCCAATGGAACTTTCAATATTTGCTTTTCCCCCTAACCAAGTGGCCATAGATAAAATAACATATACAGAGGAAAGGCCAATATCTAATCTGATTAATGATTCCACACCCATTGAAATAGTAATCTCAGGAGCTGGTAATGATTACATTGACTTGAGAAAAAGTCGTCTTTTTGTTAAATTACAAATTTTAAAAGAAGACGGATCTTACCTGCAACCAAAGGAAAAAACGGGAATTATTAATTTACCGTTACAGAGTATGTTTTCACACATTGATGTATACATGAACAACAAATTAGTATCGGCTAATTCTAACAATTATCCATGGAAATCGTACTTCAAAGTTATACTGTCTTCGGGAAGCGATGAACAAAATTCTCAACTTCAAAGTCAGCTTTTTATGAAGGATGATGACCCTATGGATTCGTTGACATTAAATGCTGGATATGTTAACAGATATGAATACACAAAAGAGTCTAGGACATTCGAATTAGAAAGTAATTTGATGGAAGATGCATTACTTTTGGATAAGTACTTGATTAGTGGCGTGGACATTTACATGAAACTGTTCCGTTCCAGTGCTCCTTTTTTACTGATGTCCGGAGAAGCAAAACCAAATTACAAGGTTAAAATATTAGACGTGTTCTATAGAACTGCTAGGGTTAAAGTGGATCCGGGTGTTATTTTGAATCATAGGCGTCAAATTCAAGAATCTCCAGCTAAATATTTGATTAACAGAAGTAACGTAATACAAAATGTCATACCTCTAGGATCAACAGAATTTTACTGGGATTCTTTATTTCCGAAATCTCTACCTTCTAAAGTTGTGTTCGGACTTGTTCCTCAAAAGGCAATAAATGGTGATTATACGGCCAATCCTTTCAATTTTCAACACTTTAACATGTCATGTATTACTTTGAAAGTCAATGGTGTGGAAGTGTATGGATCACCTCTTAACATGGATTTTAGCAACAACAGAAATTACACAGCAGCATATGTAAGACTTTTTGAAATATGCGATAAATGGCAGAAGGATACAGGATTAAATATTTCTTTGAATGATTTTGGGAATGGTTATACGTTCATAGTGTTTTCCTTAGATCCTTCTGATTTCCAAGAAGATTTTCTCAATTTGGTAAAACACGGAAATGCTGGATTAGAAATACGGTTTAGCGTACCCACAACAGAGGTTGTGAATTGCATGTGCTATTACCAATCGCAAGCCATTTTGACATGTGACGAGACAAGAAATATAAACATAGTGGAACCATGAATGCAAGAGAACTGATCGTTTTTTTAAAAGACTTTAAATGTTTAAATAAAGTATCTATCTGTATAAGTGACATTAATGGTTTGCCTGCTACCGTTGTGAATCACTACCCTCAACTATTTATTATCAATCCTGGAAAACATTGGTTGTGTGTATTTTTCTATGACTCTACAAAAGCTGAATATTTTGATAGTCTGGGAAAATGTGTAGAGTTTTATGGAACTAATTTAGCAAAGTTTATAAGCAACAACGCTAAAGATTGTTTTTCAATACAGAGACAATTACAGTCTAACACTTCAGATATTTGTGGACTTTATGTTGTATGTTTTGTAGTGATGAAAGTATGTTATCAATTTTCAATTAAAAATTTTAATGATATGTTTACTGATAATGTATTTGAAAATGACCAATTCATTAAAATGTTTTTTTCTAAATAAATATTAGATGTAAAAAAAAAAAAAAAAAAGTTTTGTTCTTTTTACGAGGGGTCTTCTCTGATATGAATATAAAACTCATATGCGACGTATCGTCTTCATTTTAAACAAAGTCATGGAGAAGGAACACACTCTTCTTCCTTTTTCATCTCCAACCACAATATATATCTCTGGACCAACTCAAGCAGGTAAATCGATTTTTACTAAAAAACTTATAGAAAATGCTGACGTAATGTTTACCAAACCACCGGAAAAAATTTTATATGCATATTCCGAATATCAACCATTATTTGACGACATTCAATCGTCCAACTTAATATTTCATGAAGGTCTGCCTGATAAACAGAAAATAGAAGAATTTACTCAAGATACTCAACATTCGTTAATCGTACTGGACGATTTGATTTCTAAAGTAGTACAATCAGAGGAAGTTTTACATTTATTCGCCGTCACTAGTCACCACAAAAAGGCATCAGTGGTCCTTATTTCACAATCTTTGTATCCTCCAGGTAAATACTCAAAAAGTATTTCCCTGAATTGTGCTAATTTTGTCTTGTTTCACAATCCTAGAGACATGCGTCAAATTGTAACGTTCGCATCACAAATACTTCCAGGAATGACTCGATATTTCTTAGATGCATTTTTGAAAATTACAAAACAGAAGTATGCATACATACTTATTGACCTCTCGCCTCATAGAGAAGACAGACAATACATGCTTAGAACGGGTATTTTTCCAGGTGACACCTGTATAGTTTACAAACCTATATAAAAATGCATTCTTGTTCGTACGATCATTTGGTGATAATGAGCAGGCGAATGAGGTCAAATGCTGTGTTTCTGAAGTTTTTATACGAAACTGGTACAAACCAACGAGTTGCAATCTTATCAAATCTGACTAAACCACAAATCAGTGTTCTATCTGAAGTAGCTTTAAATATTTATAAAGGAGTATTCCCCAACAAACAAAAATACGTCAAGTCATTAAAACCATATAAATCCATTGTGTACCAATTGGGAACAAAATCAGTAGGAGTGCGAAAAAAGAAACAATTATTGATTCGTCATAATAAACTAATTCCTAGTTTGTTAAGACCTGTTATGGATTTTTTGCAATGATGGCAAAAGAACTAGTTTTGTTATCTAAAAGAAAATATGATGAACTTTTAAAATCTGCGTCAGAGGATAAACAAGACAAACCTACAGGAGAAATAATGGAAAACGAACATGGCGAGAAACCGCAAATTTCTAAACCCATAGAGCAAGTTCCAAACTCTGACCCAGCTGAAATGGGACGGTTCGTTGAGAAGATTAACGACGATGCGAGTGGTACACCAGGAATTCTAGATCAACCTCCTAAGAAAATGAAAAGAAAAAATATGAAAAAAAACTTAAAATGGATATTATATTAACTTTTAATTATGTAACTTCTCATTTGTACAATAAAAATCTTCAATAAAGGATTAATGTTAAGTCATTTGTTGCAACAGTAACCGAAAGGTAAAGTAGTTAAGTCATTTAACAATCTTTTCTTTGTATATACCATTCTGTACTCCTTTTCCTCAATCCTGTTGTATAATTTCCTTTTACATGCAAGTCGGGAAATTTTACGCGGATTGGTAGTCTTTATTGTTTTGATAGTTTTATTCACCACTACGTCACAAATAGATGAAAAATTTATTAGATCTGAATTCATCTTATTGTCTAACGAAAAACCTCTCACTTTACACTTTTCATTGCCCGATGCCAATCTGTAGGCATAATTCTTAGGTCCTCCGGCCACAAAATGTGTGATGTGTTTATCCTCAGGTGAAATTTCATTTGTTAATTGTCCTAAGTAATTGCCAATAGGAAGTGTTTTTGAGATAATTTTATCTTTATCACAAAAGATGATCGAGTCTGTGTCTACATACAATGTGTTGTGACCCACTTGTTCCATAACGTTGTAGAGCTTGATTCTGGCCCAACAGGTAGCAAAAGATGCTATGAAGATGTTGGTTTTAACGTCTATGGGGATAAAAGGGGTCTCGTGTACATGTTCTATTTGTATGAAATCTTTACTAATGATATGGAAATCTTTTACATCCTTCCGGGGATCTGAGAGTAGCTGAAAGAACTTATCTCCCTCGTGTTCGTGGAAAAACGCTGTTTGCCTCATATTTAAACGTTGACCAAACTTGCCCCAAAAACTATTTAAACATATTTTTGCCAAACTACGGAGTCCTGGATTCTTTTTTATATTATCATAATCTAAATGTATTCCCTCGTGTTTTGCGTAATCAGCTATATATTCCATCTTTTCTTGATCTGTTTTACACTCCTGTGGGAAACCTGATGCTTCCTGTTTAAATTTCAAAAATAGATTGACGTAGGCATCAAAAAGGCCTCCCACACCCGTAAAAGGATCATGCTTTTTGAATTCTTCAAAATGATACACCTCGTATATTTTAAGGATTTCGTATCCTTTGGAAAGAGCCAGCTCCACTTCAGGAGTACACCATGTACCAACAATGGCTCTCTCGTCATTGGTGCATGTGCAGTCGTTTTGGTTTTCATCATCGGCACACTTTTTGCAAAGTGGAAACTTTAATTTTCCATTGGAAACGTATGGTAAAACGGGATGAAAAAGACGTCTGTGGGGTAAAATCTTTACTTTAACCACCCCAAAATACTTGGAAATATCTTGAAAATTCGATGTTATGATAACTGGATGTCCTATGGGGTATTTAGCATACTTGTTGACGCTAGGATACAAGCTGAAAAATAAAAGAAGGAAATTATCAACTAAGTAACCAAACAATGTAACATAAAAGAGTTCTGAATATACAAATGAATCAAAAACAGTACTTATTACATTATTTTATATTACCTTGTGAAATCATAATATTCAATTGTCTCTCCTGGTTCTGCGCATTCATGGTACAGTTTAATTCCGTTAGTCCTTCCGCCATAAAAGCTATCCCTTACATTTAATCGGTCTGTAATATCTAATGTAGAAACTAATTCTCTCATTTGGTCATCTGTCGACATTAATTGATGAAATTCGTGCTCCCAGATGCACACATACTCGTATCCTAGTCGTATCAGTTCCCTTTCTTTCTGTTTGGTCATAATATATAGTTCGGCCATCGAATGTTTTGTCTTCGGATGAGTTGTCTTTGTTCTATCATGGGGAAAGCAGGAGGGACAACCATGGAAACAACAACCTGAAATCATTAATGATAATAAGAGGGTTTACATCAATCAATGCGCCGCATTACTTTAACAATCGTTATTCAGTTGTAATAGGTGGGAATCGTTTTGATCGTCTTGAAAGAAATCGATAAATAATAAGAAAAAATATAATAAATTTATAAATATATAAACAATATAATAAATTTATAAATATATAAACAATATAATAAATTTATAAATAATATTGTCGCCGCCGCCTCCTATGCCCTTAATTATTTACTCACCTAAAAATTCGTATGCCGTTTTCTTTGGAGAATGGACATAACCATCTAGTCTAAAATTCGTGCCTGGTACTTTGTGTTCTCCTCGACCATTTAGTGCGTGTTGTATGTGAATTGGTTTTCCTGACCGTCTACTACGCTCCATTGTCCATTCCAACCATTGGATTGACACTTTACTGAAATTGTCTCTTGATACGTAACCCTCTGACGGAACTACTGCAATGGGACTTTTAACGAAAACTGTTCTTCCAATTGTGTACGCATTAGACGCATCTATCGTTTCCTTTAATACCCATTCACCGTCAGGTAATTGCACTTGAAGTGAACCGTTCACAAATTTCGAGGGACACTTGAGATTTGTGTTCTGGGTTAAATCCGTCACACACGTTTCATATTCTTCCTCTAGGAACAGTTGCCTGTAGATGGCTTGACAGACAGAAGCAATCGTGATGTAATTAAACGGATCTATACCTTCGGCGTGCGTTATTATTTCGCCTTTTTCGTTAGTGTCTTTTACAGATGTCACGTCAATCATAATTTTACGAAACTCCATACATCCTCGCCTCAAAATATCTACATCTGATACGCAATAATTGTACATCTCCGACTGAAAGTCAAATATTTCATTTTCTTTTGAACGGTACCAATTCCAAAATAATTGGGCTTCTTCTTCTCCCATATAATCGACTCCATAATATGATGCAGCCGGATAAGGTCCTTTATATGATTGGTGTTCTTGGGTGTTGAAGAGGTGTGGGAAGTGACCCTTCTGAAGCTCCTGAAGACCAAAGCATTGTGGAATCTTCGATAACTTCATATTGATAAAGTTGATAGAATCGAGAAATGTAAGGTCTAAGTTTTTCGAGACATGCATATAGACAATCTTTGAGCCCTCGAAGATGATTTTATCGGGTTTTACACTGTGATGATCTATGAGTGCATTGAGTAGGGGGTAGTTGTCGAAACCTTTGGCGTTGTGTGCTATGAGAACCGTGTTTTTGTAATGGGGGGTCATGATGTGAGAGCAGAATTCGTAAGGTACGTTGTTACCTCTAAACACCCTCTGTCTGTAACCGCAACCATCTTTACAAGGTAAAATCCTTTTGTTCTTTTTTACTATTCTACAGTTTTCACAGCGACTCCCACAAACGTCACACTTAGAGTTTATCGTTAAATCATCGTTTTCACAAAGGGTACAAGTAGATTGCAAAACAGCAAAATTTACCTTGTGCTCATTTAGTCCACACCAAGACTGATGACAGTTGATGCAAATTTTACAAGAGTTACATCTCGTTTTCATAGCACATTTCGTTTTACAAGGTTGGCTGGGTACGTAACCATTAGAACATTGTTCTTCATATCTACATCTGACCTCATAACAGTTCGTACACATTTTGCATTTTTTACACCTGTCTGTTGTCGAGCATTGTTTCTCGCACGGTTCGCCGAGCAAATGACCTTCACTACAGACCATTTGTTCATTTTGTGTTGTTTCAAAGTCGTAAAAAAAATATTTCCTCGGTTCCTTTTTACTAGAATTCCAAATAGATTTCCGCTGATAACACAAATGGTCTCCTAATTGATATTGGAAACAATTTTTACATTTCCATTCCCCGCATCTATGTTGTTCGGGTGCTCGTTTGTTTCTTTCTAGGACTTTTTTACAAGTTTCACACTGGTAAAACCTTTCGCACATTGATTTGTCGCAATCATGGCCTCTGATGGTTTTAAGGGAGTTGTGTCTTTTATAACACGCTTCACTACGACATGTTCGGTGGCAGTCTGAACAAGTAACTTGATCGTTACTGATCTTACATTGATGACTACCGCAAACGTCACATGTTTCGCTACAGGAGTGCCTCCCCTTGTTTTTATACGGGGTTAAACAGTGCGAACAGAAATAGCCAAAACCAAAATAACCATTTATACTCCCTATGGCATCGTAATGTCCATTTCCATCTGCATCACCCGTAAGGTACAGGTAAATGTTTTTACGTTGGGAGTTATTAGCCACACGATAAAATTTGTTGCCTAATTTTGAGGATAACACCAAAATATTGAGGTCCAATAGGTTTTCAAAGCTATGAATGTCTCTAATGCTTAGGGGTTTGTCAGTTGGAAGATTTGCTTCTTTACATAAGGTTAATGCCATGGTTTTACTGTAAGATTTATTATTCACAGCGGAATCACTCACGTGTTTGTAATAACTTTTGGTAGTCATGCCATGTTTCAAGACTTTTTGAAAAGTGTTCATGTTGGGGTCATCTTCTTTTGTGATCTCTCTCCATTTGTTCAGGGGAACGACTTCGCAGAGCTTTAAAAAACATCTACCAATCGCTGTTGCCATACACATTTCGTCGTTATTCGATACCTGTAATAATGACTTTTTTAGGGCAATTGAATTACGGGTCCCTTTGAGTCTTGTTATGGGTATCGTACCACTCCCACTAGGTACTGCAATGCTCCCTATTGTGACTTGCATAGCTGTATCCAAGGGTAAATTTTCGTCGGAATTTAGGACGTTTTCTACTGCATCCATGACCCTTTGCGAGTTAATGTTGGACCAGTTATCCAATGGTACGACTATCGAATTATTCAATTCGGGATGTGAAATGATAACTCTTCCGAGGTCATAGTTATTTCCTCTGGCCCTACCCAGTACGTCATCGAACATACCCCTAAGTTCGTTTTGAAGATTGCGCATTTTTTTATTTTTCCAGGTATCTTTGAATTTTACTTTGTATGTAGTCTCACGGGCTAAATTTTTGGAGAAGGTTTTCTGTCCCGACATTTGAAATAAATAAGGTAAATCTTCGTTGTCGTTACCACTCCCCCTTTGTTCGATGTCATCCATAGTCAATGTGATATTAGGGTCGATACTGTTTTGAAGGGACGTGTGTACACCTTGAATAACACTCCCACCCTCTTCAAAGTTGTAGGGGGTAGCCATGTAATTTGTCGTTATAGCATCCATGTCCATTACGTTCGCATCCACCCTTTGATTCAAGTCATCCATGGTATATACTATATTTTGGTTCAAACCATATTGAAAGTGTGTTTGTGATTGAGGGTCCATATATTGACTAGCAGTAGCTCTGTAAGTGATGTGGGAGTGACTTGTTGATGGCATATTTATGTCTTTGATATTTTGAATAACATTAAAGTCGTTTAAAGCATCCAAATCGAAATTAATGGCTAGGTCATCTGAATTTGAAAATGTATTGATGTCATCTATAATTTGGTGAAATTCCAAATGATCTTTCAATTCCGATGATAAGTTGAATTTCATATAACACTTTTGACATGTCAACAAAAATGATAGTCTGTCTAAAACTTGGGAGTTGTTTAAAAGGCAGTTATCTGTAGCCCAACTTATTAAACTGTCAGCATCTGTAAATGTGTTCAATGTATATGTCAAATTGAATGACAGAAAGTGTCTGATCCTATTTTGTATCAAAGGATGATTTATTAGGTCATTGTCTAATGCCCATTGCTGCAAGTCCTCTAAAGATGTAAAATCCTTGACAATACTGTTCAAACTTGGTGATTTATGCTTCATTGTTTTTGGTTTTGTCCATTTACTGAAAAATATTTGTTATTATTTGGTTTTATTTCTTTGGTATTTGTATTTGCTTGATTCTGTTAAGATAAAAAAAAAAAAGTGATACCACTATTCTAAATTTTTAGTTTGATTTTACTAAAAGCAAAAATATTTGAAATGTTTACTTACCTTACATTTCATATGTTTCCATTCAAATAAAATCTTGTTGATTTTACTTGGTTTTATAACCCCTAAAATCATGTCATAATGTTAAGGTTCAAGTATTCTGTGTCATGACCTTGGATACAGTCCAATGAGTTTTACATAATAAAATATTGTTGTATAATTGTACTGTTTGTATGAGGTAATTTTAAGGTTCAATAATTCTGTGTCATGACCTTGGATACAATCCCATGAGTTTTACATAAAATATTGTTGTATAGTGGTACTGTTTGTATGAGGTAATGTTAAGGTTCAATTATTCTGTGTTGTGACTTTGGATACAGTCCAATGAGTTTTACATAACAAAATATTTGTATAGTGATACTGTATGAGATAATGTTAAGGTGCAATTAGTCTGTCATGTCATCATGACCTTGGATACAGTCCAATGAGTTTTACATCATAAAATATTGTTGTATAGTGGTACTGTTTGTATAAGGTAATGTTAAGGTTCAATTATTCTGTGTCATGACCTTGGATATAGTCCAATGAGTTTTACATAATAAAATATTGTTGTATAGTGGTACTCTTTGTCACACATTTTTTTTTCTTAATTATAGATAAATGAAGACATAATGTTCATAATGGTTTTAATCAAAATATATACATTCATCATGAAACAAACATACATATTAAAATGCTTTTGGTTATGGAATTTCAGGTAAAGGAATGCAATATATTTTAACAAATATCACATTTATCTTCAAAACCTACAATATTAAAATAACTGTTCATAATTTTGTGTGTTTTTTTTTAATTTCAAAATCTTATATTTAAAGAATATTTAATAAACAATAACCAAGTAACTTCTTATCAAACTAAATTAATTATTTTCCCCCTATGTTTCTTTTTATAAAACAAGTATTTGTTTAACAAAGCAATTACAGACATAGTGATATCAGAATTTCTTGGAAATTGTATGGCCATATTAGTCTTGATATATTTGGGATGAACACAAATAAATATCACATTACCTCCATGTTGTACACAACTAATTTATAAAATAAAACTTCCTCAATAATAACTAAGTATTATTATTATTTGAGATCATTTCTTTAAAAAACAACGTATGAGTAAAAATCACCTGAGTAACATTTTAGCACCAATTCTTTAACACACAAAAAAAAAAATATCACATAACCTCCATGTGGTACACAACTAATGATTGTATAAAATAAAACTTCCTCAACAATAACTAAGTATTATTATTATTTTGAGATCATTTCTTTAAAAAAACAATGTATGAGTAAAAATCACCTGAGTATAACACACAAAAAAAAAAATATCACATAACCTCCATGTGGTACACAACTAATGATTGTATAAAATAAAACTTCCTCAACAATAACTAAGTATTATTATTATTTTGAGATCATTTCTTTAAAAAAACAATGTATGAGTAAAAATCACCTGAGTAACATTTTAACACCAATTCTTTAACAATAATAGCACCTTGACTAGTTTATTATTTTTTATGAAGAACAATGACATATGTCATTAAAAATATCAGTTTAAATATAAAAGTCACAACAGTTATGGCAATAATATCAAGTAAAATATATTCATATAAAAAAACAGTGATGAGGTAATACAAATCAAATACCTTTTAAAAAAAAATAACAAGTGTCAACAATAAAAAATTAACAACCACTGGTGTAATTGAGTTTTTAAATAATTTCATACATGAGCATAAAATTTTTTAAACATCAATACATAAAACATGTATACCAACAACAAAAAATACTAAACTACTCTATATACATCTTTAATATGAGCATCATATTCTGCAATGGATAAAAAAAAAAAAAATCTAAATGAAATTTACACATGTAAATTAACCCTTTTATGAAAGATGTAAGTATATTTCTTTAGGTTGAAAAGTTTAACATTTTAGATTTAAAACTAAAACATGTGTATTATCCAAGTGAAGTCAAATAATAATATACATTCAAAGGCAAAACCAAATACACCCTTTCACCATAAAGCACTTTTAAAATTAGGGAGACACCAAATCCATAGTTAAAAAAGTATGTACCATTGAGTGTTTTGGATCTATTGTTTTTTAATAATAAGAATCCTCCCATAGATATAAAAAACATATTATATAACTAAAGAAATTGGTGTATGTATCTTCACTTAGATACTAAAAATAAATGCATTCACCTTACTATTCCCCCCTTTATGAAAAACATCACCCACTCTCCAACATAAAAAATAAAGGCTCAAATACATTGACCTAAATAAAAAGGATTAGGCCTAAAAATCAAAACAAGCAAAAATCTACTAGCTAATGAGTGTATTTCTAATATGTACAGACTAATTGTTTTCAATTCTTTTATTTCAGGTGAGAAAATGTATTCAAATTTCATATGAGAGGGTAAATAGTTTATTTTTAAAAATTTCAAGTGTTCAAAATATACCATTAAATTTTCAATTAAAGAAGAGATTATTCTTTTAAAAAAAAATTTGTGTTTATAAATAATTAAATAAAAAATTACCAGAGTTCAACAATTAAGGAAAATATAACATGATTAAAAATGTTTACAAGGCTGCTTCTAACTGTTTCTTCTTGTTGCGGGTTCTGATGGCCACTGGTTCATTCAGTTCTACCATTTCCATGGGTGGAGCAGACGGTTCGGGTGATGAGTCTCTGTTTTCAAAAAAAGTAGTAGGTGAATCTGATGTTGGTAAGGGTATGGTGTGTTCAATTGGTGTAGACTCAAATGAAAAAAACAGGAAGTCTGTCTATGGAATAGTCGGGTGTTGATGTCGGAGGTGGAGTGAGTGATGGCGGGACAGTAGAGGAAATCATACTCAAAAAAGAGGTCTGTGTTTGAGATATCTGGTGTCTGTCAGCTGTTATGGTGGTGTTGTCTAGCGGTTGGTGTAATGGCAAATATGTAGTGTTTCGTTTCAGTTGTAGTATCCATTTCAGGACAGACAAGAATGTAAACATCCCAAAAATTCCACACCCTGCCCAGAATGCTGTAAAACAAATTTATATAAATATAAATTAAACATATCATCAGACCTTTATATATATATATATATATATATATATATATATATATATATATATATATATATATAATAAATTTTATACATGTCTGTAAAATCATATCTCATATATGTTTACTCCATTGTTTTACTAGTACTATTATAAATGAGAAAAAGTATTCAGTTATCTCCCTTTATTGATGCATGCAGGGGAGATAATTAAATCCCTTTAAGATATAGGGGGTCATAAGTTTAGATGTTTGAGAGTGACAACAAAACAGGTTCAAGATATCCATTGTGTTCCAGCAATCAAAGTTCTTCTGTATTTAAAGAGACATAACTTAAGTAACTATAGATGCATACCTATCATAGCAGTTTCCATGGTGCTTGACATCTTGTCACCATATTTCATTATTGTTTTGTCCTGTACTGAAATAATAAAAAAAAAAATATTATAAATAAATCATTACTATGTTGTGTAGGGCCCTTTCAAAAAAAAAAAACCTGCTCAATAATCAAAATGTTCCATTTACAGAGTTACTGGGATAAGTCCTCAATTGGCAAGAAACCTCATGTTAAAATTTCAAAGTTATATTAAAAACTGATGTGTCCACAGACACTGACAACACTAACACAGACATAGACTGTCCCACATACCATAATACAACCATTTTATTTTCAGTCATATAAAAACCTGACCCCCAACCATTGTAGAGAAACCATTTGGAGAAATGTCATGCTCTGTACAGTATAAAGTTCTATATAATTTGATAAGAGTAGGCATCTTGGTAAAATTTACTGCCCCCAACATTTTACCATCAATCCCCCTTTTAAAAAAAAAAAACATATTGTACTGTATATAGCTGAAGTATTACTCATTAATAATTGTATAATAAAATCTTACTTTGATTTGTAGTCAGTGTTGTAGACTTTTTCTGTTTGTTAGTCATTTCCAATTGAGAATTCTGTAAAACATTGTCTGGTACTACAAAATAAATGAAAAAAAAAATTAATAAAACATGTTTAATTCCTTCCTTAAAAAAAAAAACCACACACAAAAACAAAAACAAACTGGCAGTATCTTACTTAAGTATTGAATATTAATAATCATACTTAAATAATAAATCTTACCATGAACTGTAGTTATTTCCTGTTTCCTAGTTGTTTTTTCTTCCTCTGGTAAAATATTGTCTGGTACTGTAAAATAAATGAAAAAAAAAATTTAATACTGGAACTGATTGAAAACTTGTTACAATCTCACATGACATTGAAAGAGAAATTTGATATTTCATACCTAGTTTTAAAATAAATTTGTTGGAAATGTTCCCATGGAATTATAATTTTGATCACTCACACTTACTGCAAAAATCAACTACAAAATTGTTTAATTATGCACATACAGAATACATTCCATGGGACATGAAGATCAGATTTATTTATCCTTCAACTTTATAATAATTCCTTGTCAAGAACTGGTCGGATGCCCTTAGAGTTATTCCCCCCTTTTTTTAATTTTCGAAATAAGGCAAACTGTTGAAATCGTTAGAATGGTTGGACTTTAAGACATAAATCTTGTGAGGGTAATCATAAAACTTACCACATTCTATCTCATTGCAAAGCCAATTGCATAATTTGTTGAACACGTGTACCACTGTTGGCGGTTGCTCTTGTGCCTTAAGAAAATTGATGGTACAATTACAACTTTCCGACTGAATTTCAATAATTCTGACGTTTTGAAGAATGTTTATTTCTGTACTACAGAAGCAGTTGGCAATTGCCGTTTCATATTTACAATCTATCTGTCCTTCTGCGTTTAAAACTAACAATAACACAAGAAAATGTACGATCCAAAATGCCATGTTTGTTTTCTAATGTACCAATAAGAACGTGATGGGTTGTAAACAACAGAATAAAAACATCGGAATCTTCATAAAAAATATAATATATAGCAAACAATATAAGTATATTTTATAAACAAATCAATTTTCATCATATTTTAACACACATAATTAACGTCGTAAGAGAGAAAACTGAAAAAATTAACTGTGGTAATTACATAACTCCTTACGGTTCACTAAATATATATGTTGGAATGGATATGTTATTGTTTCCGGAACGTTACATAAGATATTTAATTTTCCGATCATTTTCACACGTTAATAACATGATTAAAATTACACAGTGAAAACTATTCTTAGATAATGATCTTTTAGTAATGTGCTAATTGAAATGAGGTTACCAAAGATAATTAATGGTTTCACAGTTAACTGTAAGCAGTGGCATTTGGAAAGGGTAGTTTATATAATAATGTTTTACTGTTACATATTTTCTCACATTAACAAAACATTTTAAAATAATAATAATCCTTTAGCAAGATGTTATTCAAATTTAATGAAATGTGTAACATCCTATTACAAAAGATAATTAACGGTTTCCCAGAGTGTAAACAGGGTACCCGACGGATGGCATTTGGAATGGGTTATTTATATAATAAATCTTTGCTATTATGCATATAGTCTAGTTTTAAAAAGTCTCATTTATTATGTAACATTTGTATACATAATAAGTGTAAAAATCAGTTAAACTTTATTCAGAGAAAGGAATTTGAGAAAAATGTAAGTACAATTTGTTGAGTTATTTTTCATTTTAACGCATATTCTTTATATATGAGATAAAATATTTGTTATCTTCATCTTAACTTAAATTTATGAATTTTTGTTGTTAGAAACCTTACAAAATAAACTTGTTTCTATAATTCTAATAAATTAATTAAACTTGAATTGGTTAATTCTACTACATATGTAAGTGATTTAATGTTGGTTTTCTGGTTTTAATCAGTCCAAATGTGACACGGGTAAACCCTAAATTCTAAATTAAATAATAAAAAAATGATATTGAATTTGTGTAAAGGAATTTAGTGTAAATATGTCCGTAAGTTAGGGTTGTTCCTGATTTTGGAGATGATATTTTACTACGAATAACAAAACCAGAAAACTGTTAAATTTAATGTGTGATCCTTATTCTCCTTAATTTTGTTCAGAGATTTCTGAAAAATGTCCACATTAAGACCCTCTTTAATATTTGTGTATATTTATTAAATACATACGTAAAGTTTGTTAGTATGTTTCATATATGTTTCTCGTTTCTCGTTTTGTAAATAGATTAGACCTTTGGTTTTTCTGTTTGAATTATGTTACACTGGTTATTTTGGGGCCCTTTATAGCTTACTGTTCGGTGTAAGCTTTTGCTTCGTGTTGAAGGCCGTACTTTGACCTATAACTGTTTAACTTTTTATGCATTGTTACTTGGATGGAGAGTTGCCTCATTGGTACTCATACCGCATCTTCTTATTTATACTAATATTGTAATGGTTAAATATGTTTTTTAAATATATTTTTGTTTTAATTATTAGATTAAAATGGAATCTGTCATAAAACAGGAAGTACCAGTTAGAACCCCTGAACAGACCAGGTATATATCAGTAAGGTTGTTAGCAAGACTATGTTGCCTTCATATTCACAATATAATCAATTATTTTGATAAGATATCATTTAAACATCCTTTGAGTGAGTTTACACTGTCCATGTACTTGTTTGTTGTCTTCGTGTGTATTATACGTATTTCTTGTTGCGTCCTTTGTTTGCATGTGTCCGAATTTTGCAATAGTCTATGAATTTATGATTTGTTTTTATTATCCTTTTGATTTGTTGCCGTGGTATTCGTTTTCCATTGTATTAAATTTATCTTCATTTATCTTAGCTACACTGTAAAAATTGTGCTTAGAACCTAAACATGTTTAGGAAAATGTTTAGAAGCTATACACATAAATGTCTGTTGTGTCCCCCTTCTAAACATGTTTAGAATTTCAACATGTAATGCCCCACATGCTTAGAGCCTAAACATGTAACCAATTGTATAACATGAAATGTGTATAGAAAAGTGTTTAGGCCCTAAACACAATTTTTACAGTGTATATACTGCTAAAATTTATATATTTTATAATCTTTACATAAAAGTAATACATCTAATTTATGCTTTTGTAGATCTACTAATGTGCCTTTGGAACCTGTGCAACAACAGCCACCTAATAGAAATACCCAGAACATGTGAGTATATTTTTTCTTTTAAAAGCCTATTTTGTTTTAAAATAATAGAACTCCAATCATTAGTAATTGTATATATCATAATTTATTATTTTAATTTTGTGCTGTAAAAAATAAATTTTATCTATATTTTTTAGAGCTTCAGAATTTGAGATGGTGGAACATTTAAACAATATAATGAGTACAAAAATCGAAGATTTAGCCATCAAGATAGCATACAATGCCCACATATTGACAATACAAAAGAGAAAGTTGAAAGAGGAAATTAGTTTTAAAAAACATTTAAAAATGAGAAAAAGAATGCTATTAGAAAGAAGAACAAATGGCATATAATTTGATCTTTGGAAATGGACACTAAAGAACTTTAAATACAATAAAAGAGTTGTATGTTATGATTGTTTTCTTTAATCTTTTATTACACAAAAAGTACCCTTACGGTGAGACAAACTCATAATGAGCAAATGTATGGACAGTACCGGAATGCAGTTACCCTCTTGCCTTCCCTCTCTTACGGCCATCGGATTTGAGTATATACTTTATATTAAGAAAAACACATATATTACATAATAGCTCATACATTTATTTTGATATTTTCCAAATACATAAGTAAGTCCTGTTATTAACTTCTGTGATAAATAACTCTTGTTATATACTGTATTATAGACCTCAAATAGTCCCATTGTCTTTGTGATAAGGATATTCCTTTAATAGTAGGTTTATTGTTCAAAAATTGACGAATGTCTATAATTGTTCTTTTGTTGTATTCACACACAGTTAACATAAATTCACCAGGTAGACGGAAATGTTTAATATAAGAACACAATGATTGGTTAAAAGTAAGGTTCTGTTCATTTATATCATAGTTGGAAACATTCATGTTATGCTTTGACATGTTTGATGACAAATATAAACTACCAGTTATCCATAGGGTAGATGCTGTAAATATGAATAGCACTATAACACCTGTCCATTTCAGTACATTTATGTGAATTTCATATTGATGGTACATATTCATTAAACTTGATGTGACACTATTTTGTGGTGATATTGAATTGATTCTGGTATGAGACATGGTTAATTTAAATAGTAAATCCTTTCTGTTAGAATTCAAAAATATATATAACCTTATAGAGTTTAAACACACTTTTATAAAATATTGTTGAATTGTCAGTTATATATTTGTATTCCTGATTGGTTAAACAGAAACACCTCCCCCTTAACTTTAAATTGGTAAAAAAAAAAAAAATTGGAGTAAATATACATAAGAGAAAATCTTATCATTATATATTCTGGATGTAACAAATGGGACATGCCCCTCAGTACAAAACTTAGATGTTGGATATAAGTGTGTCAAACTTGTATATCATTTAAAATCAATTTAACCTCCTTGACATTTGAATGTTAAAGTCTGGGGGTTATTGAACTCCCATATCATTGGATGTTATGTGGGTGTTTGAAAGGTTGGGGTTAATTATCCCCCATATAAGATGGAGGTTGTGTATCTAGGGGCTCAACATATAGGGGTTATAATAGATATTGTAGGGGGTAAAGAACCCCCGTTAGTAGTAACGACGGCTGAGCTACTAACTTTTTTAGTTTTTCTTCCGAGGCTGAATTGATTAGTCTTAGATTCATCCTAGCACGCAAATTTTCCATACATTTACCAAAAACACTGAAAAAGTAGGAATACTTTTAGATAAGTACTATAGAAGCCGACACAAAAACCACAAAACATAATTAAATCAATGTGGGTAATGCGACAATGAGACAACAAGCAACAAAGTACAAAGTTATAATAATTTATATATATATATATATATATATATATATATATATATATATAGGCATATATATATATATATATATATATATAGGCAAGTGTATTGTTCAGGCTACCCGAATAGCAAGGACGCAACAAATAATTGACATAATGGGTTACCTCAGGAGCAGGAACTCCATAAAAATATACGCATGGGTCACCTAAGGAGCAGGGACGCCACAAATATTTGAAACAAGAATGTGTCCTCAGTACACGAATGCCCCACTCGCACTATCATTTTCCATGTTCAGTGGACCGTGAAATTGGGGTAAAAACTCTAATTTTTGATTTATGGTCACTGTGACATTTAGAAATTGGTATATAAGGAAATCAAGTCGCTAAAACATTAATAGTGTATTTCTTGATTTTTCTAGGCGAGTCTCTTGGTTCTGGAAATAATATAGATTAAAAAATATTTTTATATTTATTTTACTTTGGAAAAATAAGACAAAGTTTATAAATAATTTATGTTTTAATTAAAAAAAAAGGTTTAATTTAATTGTTATTTTTATTGTTATTATATTATATTTAATTTGAATTGTAGTATTTAATTATTGTTTTCAATTTATTTTTGACTATAATATTTGTATTGTGAAATTGGATTATAATTATAATGATGTTCTCTTTATTAAATAATAGCGTGTTTCTTGATTTTTCTAGTTTGGTATTCTTTTCCGTTGTTGATTCCGGCCTCCTACCGTGAGCCCCCCCCCACCCTAGATTGCGCCAAAAGGCATTACAATTGTCGGGTACAACATACCATAACATCACACAAAGTTTATCAACACAATAATTGTAGTTATTTAAATCATCTATTGAATATCTTTTCAGAATGATGTTAATTAGAACCTTGTTGGTACTAAAACATGTATTTTAAACGCATGTCAATATTAATATTTGCAATCAGTCGTCTTTTAAGATTAGGAACAACTTCATTAAGGGTTACACAACATGAATATCCTTGTTTGTAAGTTACCTATTAGGAACAAGTTAGTAAAATTATTGTTGCCGTGTACTGTTGGATAATCTTATACCAGTACAAAGTTATAATAATTTAATATATATATAGGTAAGTATATTGTTCAGGCTACCTGAATAGCAGGGACGCCATAAATAATTGACATAATGGGTTACCGAAGGAGCAGGAACTCCACAAAAATATACGCATGGGTCACCTAAGGAGCAGGGACGCCACAAATATTTGAAAAATGGGTTACCTCGGGAGCAGGAACGCCACCAAAATGATAAAACAGTAACTTAGAGACTGAAATAAGCAAAATTAAATTATATTTAAGATTATTCAAGTTTTTAATACTTCATATATTTTTGCAACATTTCAAAACCGACAATCCACCATCGTATCCTGTTGAAGATTTTGACAACAATACAACCATTCCATACGACGACCAACACTTTTTACAGTCATCACCAATTCATCAAAGCAACAGCAACCATTTTCTTTCATCGTGGACGGGATATCCTACAGCACCAAACCACATCACACCTTTGAGACCATCCATTATCCGCAGACCAACTATTCCATCTTTTATTACAAGACCACCACCGCCAACAACTCAACTTCAAACGCCTAAACATTTTTCTTCATTATATTCTTCTTTGCAGACATCGACACCATCTGCAGTTTCCAGTGCCACTTCAATATCAACTGTAAACACTGTCACATCTACCATTTCAACGGCAATCTCAACATCATTACCAACAACTACTACAACTACAAACACTGGATCAGGACCAACAATAGGAACAGGAGCAGGAGCTATAACAACCACAACAAGGTAGGACAGTACAACCTCCTACAAACATATTTAATATGTCAACCATTTTGAAAATTGAGAAATTTAAAGGTGATAATACTCAAAATCCTGAGACTGGGTTAACTAATTTTAACCAATATTGTAGTTTTTAATGATTTATCAAAGGAAAAAAGTGCAGAATCATTAACTTTCCATCTAGAAGGTCATGCCAAAATTTGGTATGACACTGTTTCAGATTCAAAGAAACATCATTTGATTTTTTAATTGCGGCCAGATAAACAACATCTTTTGGACATAACAATTTTGCAATCACATCAAGGAAGAAATGAGTCAAATGAGACATGTTCAGTCTGTGTCCGGCACAAGTCTGGTCCATGTTGTCAAATAATTCCGAAGATTTGGACTATTGCGATGCTATAAATTATCTTCTGTCATATAATTTTGATCGTTTTATATATGATACCCTTTATGTTTTATAACAATTATTGAAAATGAGGTAGATATACCTTATAATAGTATGCCCTCTTCTATGTCTTTACACATAGACTATTTCGAGCAATTAAATAAATCATATATTAGACAAGTAAATAACAACTTGCGTTAAATTATAAAAATCTGTCATTACTAATATTATATTATACACCTTTCATTTATTCTTTATTCATGTTTATTTTATCATTATTACAAAAGGATTAAACTATTTCAGTAAAATCCCCATTGATTGTTAATCCCTAAATCGCCTACATAAGTTCAAGTGCGCGGATAAACGCGAAAACTTGCATACTACAAAAAAAATGTATTAGCTCAATGCCATTATAAAATATCCACATATTATAGAAAGAATTCAATGTGGTATTACCCACTACCTCCGAACAATGAGAAAATACTAAGTCACTTGTTTCTTCAAAAAAAAAAATCGTTAACGAAAATCAAAAGTTAACTAGATCTTAATATTATGACACTTACATTACAATAGTTATTGTATTTTGTCATTTAATTAATATCATTATGTACATCTGTAAATATTTAAGGCCTTTAAATCTTCAGTTTATGTTTTATTATTATTGAATTATTTTGTATATTTAACATGTATATGTGTGTTGTCTTTTTGTGTAATAATTTTCATTGCATCATGTTTAAGAAAAAAAAAAATTATGAAAAAAAAAGAAAATTATATATCTTGTTTATTATTGTGATTTATACTGTCTACATTCTACCTTATATTAATATTTTTTTCTATTCCTTAGATTTACCAAACATGGACATGTTCAGTCTGTCTCCGGCACAAGTCTGGTCCATGTTGTCAAATAATTCCGAAGATTTGGACTATTGCGATGCTACAAATTATCTTCTGTCATATAATTTTGATCCTTTTATATATGATACCCTTAATGTTTTATAACAATTATTGAAAAAAAAAAATTATGAAAAAAAGAAATATATATCTTGTTTATTATTGTGAGTTATACTGTATACATTCTACCTTATATTAATATTTTTTTCTATTCTTTAGACTTACCAAACATGGACATGTTCAGTCTGTCTCCGGCACAAGTCTGGTCCATGTTGTCAAATAATTCCGAAGATTTGGACTATTGCGATGCTATAAATTATTTTCTGTCATATAATGTTGATCCTTTTATATATGATACCCTTTATGTTTTATAACAATTATTGAAAATGAGGTAGATATACCTTATAATAGTTTGCCCTCTTCTATGTCTTTACACAGACTATTTCGAGCAATTAAATAAATCATATAATAGACAAGTAAATAACTACTTGCGTTAAATTATAAAAATATGTCATTACTAATATCATATTATACACCTTTCATTTATTCTTTATTCATGTTTATTTTTATTATCAATATTACAAAGGATTAAACAATTTCAGTAAAATCCCCATTAATTGTTAATCCCTAAATCGCCTACATAAGTTCAAGTGCGCGGATAAACGCGAAAACTTGCATAATACAAAAAAATGTATTAGCTCAATGCCATTATAAAATATCTACATATTATAGAAATAATTCAATGTGGTATTACCCACTACTTCCGAACAATGAGAAAATATTAAGTCACTTGTTTCTTCATGAAAAGAAAATCGTTAACGAAAATCAAAAGTTAACTAGATCTTAATTTTATGACACTTACATTACAATAGTTATTGTATTTTGACATTTAATTAATATCATTATGTACATCTGTAAATATTTAAGGCCTTTAAATCTTCAATTTATGTTTTATTATTATTGAATTATTTTGTATATTTTACATGTATATGTGTGTTTTTTTTGTGTAATAATTTTCATTGCATCATGTTTGAGAAAAAAATATTATGAAAAAAAAAAAATTATATATTTGTTTATTATTGTGATTTATACTGTATACATTCTACCTTATATTAATATTTTTTTTCTATTCCTTAGATTTACCAAACATGGACATGTTCAGTCTGTCTCCGGCACAAGTCTGGTCCATGTTGTCAAATAATTCCGAAGATTTGGACTATTGCGATGCTATAAATTATCTTCTGTCATATAATTTTGATCGTTTTATATATGATACCCTTTATGTTTTATAACAATTATTGAAAATGAGGTAGATATACCTTTTAATAGTTTGCCCTCTTCTATGTCTTTACACATAGACTATTTCGAGCAATTAAATAAATCATATATTAGACAAGTAAATAACAACTTGCGTTAAATTATAAAAATCTGTCATTACTAATATCATATTATACACCTTTCATTTATTCTTTATTCATGTTTATTTTATCATTATTTCAAAGGATAAAACTATTTCAGTAAAATCCCCATTGATTGTTAATCCCTAAATCGCCTACATAAGTTCAAGTGCGCGGATAAACGCGAAAACTTGCATACTACAAAAAAAATGTATTAGTTCAATGCCATTATAAAATATCCACATATTATAGAAAGAATTCAATGTGGTATTACCCACTACCTCCGAACAATGAGAAAATATTCAGTCACTTGTTTCTTCATGAAAAAAAAAATCGTTAACGAAAATCAAAAGTTAACTAAATCTTAATATTATGACACTTAAATTACAATAGTTATTGTATTGTGTCATTTAATTAATATCACTATGTACATCTGTAAATATTTAAGGCCTTTAAATCTTCAGTTTATGTTTTATTATTATTGAATTATTTTGTATATTTAACATGTATATGTGTGTTGTTTTTTTGTGTAATAATTTTCATTGCATCATGTTTGAGAAAAAAAAATTATGAAAATAAAAAAGAAAATTATATATCTTGTTTATTATTGTGATTTATACTGTCTACATTCTACCTTATATTAATATTTTTTTCTATTCCTTAGATTTACCAAACATGGACATGTTCAGTCTGTCTCCGGCACAAGTCTGGTCCATGATGTCAAATAATTCCGAAGATTTGGACTATTGCGATGCTATAAATTATCTTCTGTCATATAATTTTGATCCTTTTATATATGATACCCTTTATGTTTTATAACAATTATTGAAAATGAGGTAGATATACCTTATAATAGTTTGCCCTCTTCTATGTCTTTACACATAGACTATTTCGAGCAATTAAATAAATCATATATTAGACAAGTAAATAACAACTTGCGTTAAATTATAAAACTCTGTCATTACTAATATCATATTATACACCTTTCATTTATTCTTTATTCATGTTTATTTTATCATTATTACAAAGGATTAAACTATTTCAGTAAAATCCCCACTGATTGCTAATCCCTAAATCGCCTACATAAGTTAATACAAAAAAATGTATTAGCTCAATGCCATTATAAAATATCTACATATTATAGAAAGAATTCAATGTGGTATTACCCACTACCTCCGAACAATGAGAAAATATTAAGTCACTTGTTTCTTCATGAAAAGAAAATCGTTAACGACAATCAAAAGTTAACTAGATCTTAATGTTATGGAATAGAAGATTTAGAAAGACTGGCAGAGGCCGAAATAATAAAAGGAAAAGTCAATTTAATCATTCATGAATTTTCCCACATAGCATATTCCGGATGTAAAGAAACACTGGAAGAAGGATTGAAGCCTTCTATAATCAAACGAATCTTCAAAACTTGGAATTTTAAAGCAAGGGTATTCCATGAGTCGAATATGTTAGGCGAAACCATGAGGGACTCTTTTGAAACTTACTAAAAAAACAAACACTGATATCAACTTGACCCCCTCTTATATTTGCGAATTGGTCAATGGTATATAACCGTTTTGTAAGGGATTTTCCCGTGTATACGACCTTTGAAAAGTTTAAGGCAGCATATTTCGCAAACTTTTGCACTAATTTTTAAACGACTATTAATTAATATTTCTTTAAATTACAGGACAGACATGAGGACATTATTTCTCGTCACCCTCCTCTTTTGTTTGGGTGAACAAGCATTTATTTCAGAAAATGTAGTTTTCGACAAAATAAATTCAATTACGACCACAAGATGGAATTGGTTGGTTACATTTGTCACAGACTTAAAACCTTTTGATAATTTTATAAAGAAACTTTCAAATGACATTGTTCAAACAGTCGCGCTTGCTCAAGAGATAACGAGACGATATGATAAACCGGAAAAGGAAGGATTTAAAAATACCTTATCTAATTTAAGGAATGAATTTCGATTACTAACAGATACCCATACTTCGATATTAAGAATTTTTAATGATTATTAGGCTTTACATAGGAATAAACGTAGTGTTTTACCAATTATCTGTAAAGCCATGTGTTTTTTGTTTGGAACTTTAACGGATTCAGACATAAGTGCAATAAAAGGTAACATAAGAGTTCTTGAAGATAATCAAATGAACTTTCTCATGTTTTATCAGAAAATCTTTCAATTTTAAATGTAACAGTTTCCGAAAATAGGCATGCAATTAATTCATTGATAGGGAACTTGCGTGAAATAGATTGTTAACTCGAAAATGTAACATAAGAATTTGAAAAACAAATAATCGATCTTGAAAATTATATACAAAAGTATGTTCAACTAGATTAAATAACCGGTGCAAAAAGCAATGTTTTATTCAGAACATTTAGGTTAGCAATTAAATATGTTATCATTAGGTCATCTTTCACCTAGTACTATTACTCCCAACAAATTTAAAACCACTTTTAAACGAAATTAAAAACAAATTACCTAGATACTTAGAGTTAATATCAGAGGATCCTAATTCAAATTTGTGGTTCTTTTATAGATTGTTGACTTGCACCACTGTACTTTACGATGATAAAATATTAGCCATTATTTTACTTCCGCTTCTCGATTCAAACAATAGGTTCGAGGTTTGTAAAGCATTTAATCTCCCTATGCCTACGAAAAACAACGGTACAAAATTGTTAACAATGGTAGCGAAATTTGATATAAATGTTGAATATTTTGCAATAAATGCTGAGCAGTCAAAATACGTATTATTAAATAATGATAAAATTAATAAATGTACAGATCGTTTAACAACATTTTGTTAAATAATAAGTCCTGTTTACCCTATAAATCTAAGTAAGAATTGTGCGATGTCACTATTTATGAAGAAAGAAAATGACATTCAATTTGATAAATTTTGTAAGGTTTTAGTAGAACCGAGTTCAATCTTGCCCATGGCAAACTATATTTCGTGAGGATCATGGTTAGTGACGACAAATAGACCACTTGATTTTGCAATTGCTTGTCAAAATTCTAAATATAAAACGACCTTGACAAAAAAGGATTTTCCCTCCAATAAATATTCTGACGCTTAATGAGACATGTACAGCGACGAATGACTCTATGACATTATTGCCTTTTTATAATCAACAAAGTAAATTTACTTCAAGGGACGATTTTTTTACAAGGATAATAAATAATGATTTGACATCCAAAAAGCTATGGGAACCTTTTCACCAGTCTTTTCCGAAATTTAACTTAACAATGTTACCTAATGAGTTAGATCAAATTAAAGAGATACCAAAGGATGATTTAATTAGCCAATTAAAAAGCTTGAGTCAAATAACTGAGGATAGTGAATTACCAAATTTGGTATATACTTTGATATATTTATTTGGGGCTCTTTTGGTTGGAATAGCTATGTTTATTATGTGCAAAGTTAGGTTCTGCTCATCTTGTTCAGCCAGGAGAGGGGGTGGCGAAAAGGTGATGAATATCGCTGCCAAATATGATAAGGTGGGGCATCTTGTGTCGGCAAAGACCGAGGGTGAAGTTACCACCAACAGAGATGTAGCCTCTGCACCAATGCTGGTCAACCACAAGGATGATACACAAAATAATATTTATCCAGTGCTGAAGTTACCGATTATTGACAATTAACATAAATCTATACGATTACATCCAACATGATAATTAATCAAAGTGGACACCGAGAAGTACACTATAGTAAATAATTGTTTAAATAAACTATAACATGTATTTAGTCTTTAAAGGAAGAAAGCAGAATACACAGAATGGTAGTGACCGGAAGGGATTTAGGATACCTTGATATATAATCCATATATTCATATTGAACGTTTAATCAACTATATCATGAACTGTGTATTTACAGACGTATGTGGACAATTTTATTACCACTATTTTATGGTTCTTCGTGACATTGATTTAAGGACAAGACTTTTATGTGTCTAGTCAGTTTTATATACTAGTAGTAGACGATAGTTGTTGTAATTATTGAACAACATAGAACAATTGGAACATTTTTAATAACTGTTTACTTCAGTTGAATTCCGTAACAAAACCATGTGAAACTAATTAGAAGGATGAACCCTAAAATGTGACTTTTAATGGAGAAACAGTACTGACTATTTAAGTTATATTTAGCGACTTTTAGTGAAATATTGAACTATATTTCCAGTACATTGGAAACTAGTCTGGACTGTTGTAAGTTTCAACATTTTTTGGTGTTTTTTTTGTTTTTTTGTTTGTTTCCAGAAACCCGGGAAAGAATTAGATTACCTCAATAGAACAAAATGCGTTTGATGGATTAACATCTCTATAAACATTGTAAAAATAGATTTGTACAAAAATAAATACGGTATCGCAACCAATTTTAGAGAAGCAAATGAGGCAATGCCATTGAACCATTTATTTGAAAAACTTACATTACTGAAATGTCAAAATGTTTAAAGGATATTCTAGAACAGTAGACAGAGTGTATTTTTTATATTTAAATAGACTAGATATCATTGAGATGGGAGCCATCTCTGTGGGCCCCGCTGTGAATAATGTGCATTAAAAAATTGTATCTTTACCATAGGACATGGGTTTGTCAACTGAAATCAAAGTTTTTGACCTTGACCTTTGACCTAGGAAGTTGTAAATAAATTAGGACACACCCTTTGGTGTTGGTTTATAAACATGTCAAGTATAAACTTTGAAATGATAACGGTTCTCAAGATATAGAGCGGACACGATCTTTACCATAGGACATGGGGTTGTCAACTGAAACCAAAGTTTTTGACCTTGACCTTTGACCTAGGAAGTTGCACATAAATTATGACACACCCTTTGGTGTTGGTTTATATACATGTCAAGTATAAACTTTGAAATGATAACGGTTTTCAAGATATAGAGCGGACACAATCTTTACCATGGGACATGGGGTTGACAACTGAAACCAAAGTTTTTGACCTTGAACTTTGCCCTAGGCAGTCGTTCATAAACATGTCAAGTTTAAACTTTGAAATCATAACGGTTCTCAAGATATAGAGCGGACACGATCTTCACCACAGGAAACAGGTTTGTCAACTGAAACCAAAGTTTTTTTACCTTGACCTATGACCTAGGAAGTTGTACATACATCATGACACGCCCTCTGGTGGTGGTTAATAAACATGTAAAGTATAAAGTATGAAATCATAATGGTTCTCTAGATATGGAGCGGACACAAAGTGTTACGGACGGACAGACTGATCACTATAGGGGACCCGCCTTTGGCGGGACATTTATTATATAATATATATAAGATACTTGTATAGAGGCCATCAAACAGAAGCAGAAGCTCAACCTAATATTATCGGAATTCGCTTTCATAGCGTACTCAGGATAACATGAACCGTTAGTTGAAAAAGGAATTCTTTCCTATAGTTAAAAGTATTCATAAAAGCTGGTCCAAAAGGCCAGATTGTTTCATGAAAATAGGATGATTGGGACTATTTTCAGGAATTCCTTTGCCAGTTGACATCACGATCAACTTTTAATTCCCTCTTTGGTTCAGGAAGTAGTTCTAATAGTTAGGGGTACGCATAAAACAAGTTCATATTACTTATATGAGCTCAAATTTCAAATGGAAAATCGATTGCTGTACAACACGGCGTTTGCCTACGTCCCTGCAATAATTAATTATTCCCAACTCAAAATCTTTATCGGGTATAGATTTATTGAATATTTTATTGTTAATATGTTTTATTTTAATACTTCCAGAAATCTTTTGAATAATGATATTACTTCAATAGAGTAGAAAGCGTTTCATGGATTAACATCTCTACATACATAGTATAACTGATACAGTGTCAATTAAATGAAGACTCGTGAAATTATACAGTGAAATATGTTTGTAATTATTATGATGTTTATTAGCGATTTCTTGACATTTAAGTTGGGTTTCTTTCCGTTGTTTTTCCGGTCTCCTATCGTGAGCATCCCCTAAATTGTGCAGAGGGTCATTACAATTGTAGGGATTTACATTCAACAATAACTTTCAAACTTTAAAGCTAATTCCCTCCAAAATCATGTAAAGATCCTAACACCAGCTCTCACAGATGTAGTTCGTCTGTTGCGAGTCCGAAGGAAAAGAACAGTAAGCAGAACAAGTTTTAGAACAACGAATGTCCAACTACTATTTGTTATAATATGATATGGCGGCGGACCTGTCAAAGCTGACACCAACATCAACTCTTACAATAATTTGTCGACGAAATTTAAAAGCTGACATCAAACATCAACATGTAGACTTTACAGCATTGCCAGAGACTAAGACAGGTTTCGACAATACGAACCGGAATATTTCCAGTTGAACATTATATTTATACCTTTCGGACTATACACTTTTACATTTGTTTCTTTATCAGAATACACAATTGAACATTAATGCTAACAATAGAGGATAAATCTGAATCCAAGAACATTATTATGCATTATTTTCTAAGAACCAAGAACTACTATCAACATCAGTGACATTAATAACTCTCAAGTTATTATTGTTGTGTATTTTAATTGTAAACATATATTTTCATGAAACTTGTACTTGTTTAACTTGAAATGTTCAGCTATGAAACAAAATGTTCATTTTCATTTCACAAATCGTATTGCATTTCATGTCTTAAAATTTTAAGAAAAACTTTTTTTAGACTGTCTAAATAAGTTATAAAATTATGTTTTTCATAAAGTGTTGTAGAATTGTATTGTAATAGAAAAATGCACTTTATTTGAGTTCATATAGTTCACTAATACATATAAGATGTGTGAAAAATATTTTATAATAAATTATTGTTTAACTGATATATACTTTAAAGGCCAAACTAACTTTCTGATAAAACAAATATTAATTGAACGTTTGTTTGAAAGTAAAAGATTAACAAACAAGTCACAAACTTCTGACAATGGTCAACTTAAGTCAACAATTTAATTATGATAAGCTATAGGGCACAAATTAGTACCATTTTAACATCAATATCTTAATTAAAATTTATAATGTTATATAAAATAATATAAGTATTAAATACTAGCGTATTTCTTGATTTTTCTAGTTTGGTTTTCTTTTCCGTTGTTGATTCCGGCCTCCTACCGTGAGCCTCCCCCTAGATTGCACTAAAAGGCATTACAATTGTCGGGTACAATATACCATAACATCATACAAAATATATCAGCAGTAGTATAGTACTTGAACGAGTAATGTTCCAAGACAGATATACGTCTTGAGGGTAAAACATTGGAGTATTTCACAAGAAAACCATCTGTAGGTGTTTATTCATTCTATTATTTTGTGTTGTGAATAGATTCCGTTGTAACATTTTATTGGAATTTCGTCAATTTGATCATATACTCAAATAATGATTGCTACACAAAAGTTCACATGGACGGATGAACAATATGCAACTATTTTAGAACATCAGGCTTTTCATACGAATATGACTACTTTTTTAAACAAGGTTGTGATGGAAGGACCTACCAAGACGTTTCCGCGGAAACCAAAGAGTAATTTAAAACAAGTAATCATGACAAAGAAAACAAAGGGAGTACAAAAACGAAGTCATGAACAACTTCATGCATATTTAGTTAAAAACTTTATAGATACAAAGAAGACGATAGACAGAGATGTGTTTCTGTTTAAACTTGAGGGCATTACCACTGAAGAACAAGCGCTTGAAAAATTAAAAGACGGGTTTAAGCATCTTAAACGTCAAAATGCTCAGACTCTCTTCTTTTTTAAACACTGTTAATTCATTTTTTGATTTACTTGCTTCAACAGGTGTCATTTTAATTGAAGAATGTACTGTATTATTATAATTTTTAACTAATTTATCTAATATATCATAATATTTAAAAGTTTCATTAGCAGTAAAGTATTTATACATATGTTGTTTTATTGTTCCTATCCAGCGTTCCACTACACTGGTTTTTCTTCATTCTCAATTGAATATAACTTTATGTTATTATCTTTGCACCTCAACCTTCTTTGCCAAAACGGCGAAATTGGATTCATTATTCACACATGCAAAAAAGAAAAAAACAGTTGACCCCCAGGAACTCCATGATTATCTTCGTTCCAAATGTGTGGATCAATGTGGGACATGTGGAAGACATCGGAGGTAATACCAAAAGAACAAGTCCTGGAAATATTGAAACGTGCAACAAGACAAATAAAGAGGTGTGAGGCACAAATGCTTTTGTTTTATATTAAGTTCGGTACCTTTTTGGGACAAGTCAAAGCTTGGCACGAGGAATTATACGACAAAAATGAAATTTAAGAATCATGGCCTGTTTGGTTAAAAACAAATGCAGATTATTCAGATAGACATGCAAGAAGGCTACAGAATCTCTCTAGGGTTCTTAAAGATTATCACTGGTTCGGTTTGGTTGGATTGCCATTTCCTATTTCACCACTGGTAAATTAAAGGATATTACAGAAATGCTTTCCATTTCAACATATGCTGAATACTGGATACAACCACTGCCTGCGAGAGACAACCAACGAAATGCCCCAATCGCAATATTTCTATTATATCTATTTCTGTTATTTTTTGTAGTCTATAATTTTGTCCATCATCTATAGGTAATTCTAGATATAAATCAGGAGCTGTAGGTTGTTTCATTTTTTAAAGTAAAAATTGATTTTTTTTTCTCTCTTAAATCCCACAGAATTCTTTCTCTGCCAGTTCTCCCGGCTTTTTTTTGTTATTGTTTTTTATAAAAAAGTAAAAAAAAAATCGGTGTTTTTTTTGGGTGTTTTTGCTTTTTTTATGAAAATTTAGGGCTTTTTTACTTGAAATTTGGGTATTTTTTTAGGGGTCAAATTGTTTTTAGGGGGTGCGCTGGACTCGTTCAAGTACTATACTACTATCAACACAATATAATGGTAGAGGACTATGTATAACAACGGAAAGAAACCACAAAAGCCAGGAAAAACGCCATCAAATTACAACCAAAATCAACTAGAGACTGAAATAAGCAAAATTAAATTATATTTAAGATTATTCAAGTTTTTAAATACTTCATATATTTTTGCAACATTTCAAAACCGACAATCCACCATCGTATACTGTTGAAGATTTTGACAACAATACAACCATTCCATACGACGACCAATCCCTTTTTACAGTAATCACCAATTCATCAAAGTAACAGCAACCATTTTCATTCATCGTGGACGGGATATCCTACACAGCACCAAACCACACCATACTTTCGAGACCATCCATTATCCGCAGTCCAACTATTCCATCTTCTTTTAATACAAGACCACCACCGCCAACAACTCAACTTCAAACGCCTACACATTTTTTCTTCATTATATCCTTCTCTGCAGCATCAACACCATCTGCAGTTTCCAGTGCCACTTCAACATCACATCTACCATTTCAACGGCAATCTCAACATCATTACCAACAACTACAAACACTGGATCAGGACCAACAATAGGAATAGGAGCAGGAGCTATAACAACCACAACAACATTATTAACCTCCACAATTTCGTCAGGTAGGACAGTATAACCTCCTACAAACATTTTCATCTATTTTGAAAATTGAGAAATTTTAAGGTGATAATACTCAAGATCCTGAGACTTTCAGCCAATATTGTAGTTTTTTTTATGATTTATCCTACATTCTGTTATTACAGGTAGTGCTGAAATTGAGAGGCTCTCCGATGGTGATCGTTAAATTTAATATTGAACCGCTAGCACTGCGTAGGTAAACCATTGTAACCGTTAGATAAATGAAGAGCCTCTACATGGCTTTGCTGATTTTAAGTATGATTTTCTTTTTCAATAATCCTACTTCGTGCTGCTGACATGTTTACGTGTCATCATATGGTGGGTGCTACGTCAAACACAGGTAACCAAAAATAATTTTGTCGTTTGAAGTATTCATGACTGTAAATGAATATCGTATTTTATCACGATTCCCTTTCGACCTAAACAAAAACTTGGTGAAAATGCTCCCATCCTCGCGGAAAGACTGTATAACCTCGCAGAAGAAGTTTTTCAGGATCATAATGTAAATTTACCTGAAATTCAGAAACAATCGTTAATACATACAGGTTTATGAAAACAATTTTGTCGTTTAAAGTTCTTCTTAAATTATTATTCTTGACTACTCTTTCAGGTAGATAAAAGCAGAATTCTAATTTCGTATAGAGATAGACGGCATGCATAGAACCTACATTAAATTAACGTCGTCTTTAAATAATATTGAAAGAAATTCATTCGCCTTGTCCGATCAATCTCGTGATACAGGTCATATTTACTTCGAGAGGCTCTCCGAAGGGTGATCGTTATAACTACTTAAATAGGATAAAACTGCTAGAACTGCATGTGTCTTCAATTGTAAGCGTTAGCAATGTATTAACAAGATAAATGAAGAGCCCCTACATGACTGAAAATCAGTTTGATTCACGCTGTTATAAGACCCTACCTCCTGAAGCTAACTTGTCAACAAATGGTGGGTGCCAGGTAACTAACTAGGCTACGTCACATACAGGTAACAAAAAATACTTTGTCGTCTATAGTATTACTGACTGTAAATGGAGATCGTATTTTAGAATATTTCCCTTTCGTCCAAAGACGTTCGACAATCAAAAACACCCTTGTTAAATCCTCTTGACTGAATTTGAAATAAGTCTCGCGAGTTTCATCAAAGGAATAATTCTAAGTATAAAACTGTATCATCCCATATCTGATAAGCCACGTCGAACAGGTACATGGAAAATAACGTTGACATTGTTAGTACATAATAATTGTAAACAACACGATTTCATGAACAAGCGCTAATCAGAATTAAACTTTTAAAGATTCAAGAATTACATAAAAGGTGAATAATTTATTAAATATTTTTCATAAATGGCCTTTCCAATGACTACCTGAAAATGTAAATCTTGAGGTCAAAACCCTTTTTGTTAAATTATTAAGGTGTGTTCCAAATAACAAAATAAGCTACGTCATTACATACAGGTAAATGAAAATAATTTTGTCGTTTAAAGTTCTTCTTAAATTATAATACTTGACTTCATTTTTAGATAGAACAAAATAGAGAATTCTAATTTCGTATATAGATAGACGACATGCATCGAACCTACGTTAGTATGAAGTCGTCTTTAAATAATCTTCACAAACAATCGAATTGGCCGATTAATCTCGTATTACAGGTCATATTTAATTTGGTAAACGGACAGAAAGTCGCAGGACATAAAGTCGCAAATTTGATAGGACAAAAAGTCACAAATAATGTTTGAATATATAAGAGAAATATTTTGAAATATTTACTTTTTAATACATATATTGGTGACCCTCTGCTGTTGTTTTTTATTTGGTCGGGTTGTTGTCTCTTTGACACATTCCCCATTTCCATTCTCAATTTTATTCATATTAAAGTTTAGGAAATGTGTTCTTATACTTGAAAAATCAAGATTTATTTAATTTTAATCAGGCAAAAGATACATTTCTTGGCACCATGAAGCCATTAAAGTGCCAAACCACTTTGACATTTTGTTTTTTTTTAACAATTATTTGATCAGCTTTGATATTTTTTTGATAAATTTTGTTAACAAAGTTGGTTTATACAATAGTTCAAGAAAATAATCAGAAAAAATGAATTGTGACTTTTTGTCCTGTGACTTTTTGTCTGTGACTTTCTGTCCTACATTCATTTAATTTGAGAGGCTCTCTGAAGGGTGATTGTTACAACTGCTGAAATAGGATAAAACTGCTAGCTTCCATTGTAATTGTAGCAATGTATTGACAAGATAAAGGAAGAGCCTCTACATGTCTAAGCTGAAAATCAGTATGATTAACGCTGTACGCTGTTATACGACCCTACTTCGTTAACCTAACATGTCAACCTGTCAACAAAAGATGGGTCCTAGGTAACTTACCTACGTCACATACAGGTAACCGAAAATAACTTTGTCGTTTGTAGTATTCATGACTGCAATTGGAGATCGTATTTAACCATGTTTCCCTTTCGTCCTCCAATGTTCGGCAATCATGGACACCCATGTTCAATTCTTTTGACTGAATATGAAACAAGTCTCGGTAGTTTCACCAAAGGAAAACAATTGATAGTACTACAGGTTATTATCACTGAAACGACACAATTATTTTATGTTTTACCTGATACGCCACGTCACACAGGTGGGTTCACATTGGCACATGGAATTAAGAAAAATAATGTAGACAGTGTCAGTACAGAAAAATGTAAACAACAGATAACTTATTACAGGTATTATTGCTTTTCAGATTTTCAGAATACAACTTCATCAAATACGCTCAAAGCATTATACATAATAGAGTTTTCGTAGATAATCACAAGAAACGAGAAACTAGTTCTAGACCCTGAATAATCAGAAAATGCGTAATGAAATTTATTAGTCAGGACTTGAAGAATTGGATGAGATAACATAGCGGTACGTCTTAACACTGCTAAGGAGTGATGCTATATGTATAAGAAGATAAACACACGTCACGTGTTTAAAGTCTTAATGTGTGCTTTTGCATAATTAAAGCATATTGAGGAGTTGTTTGTGCAGGTGTTGAGGTTTTATGACATGCTAGCTCATATTTAAGCATTCCATATTTTATGACCCCATGTAACCATCTCTTTTTTCAGTGGCGGATCCAGAAATTTTCATAAGTGGGGGCCCAGTGACTGACCTAAGAGGGGGCCCGCTTCAGTCACGCTTCAGTGATTCCCTATATAAGCAACCAAATTTTTCCCAAAAAGGGGGGGGCCCGGGCCCCCTGGGCCCCCCCCTAAATCCGCCTCTGTTTTTTATATACCCAAGGCTGTGGATGTTCATTATGACTCCAAGTAAGTTCCCATGTTTTATGACCCCACAGTTGTGGGTGTTCAGTAACTATCCCCTATTTTATGACCCCAAGTAAGTTCCCAGGTTTTATGACCCCACAGTTGTGGATGTTCAGTAATCATCCCATATTTTATGACCCCAAGTAAGTTTCCAGGTTTTATGACCCCACAGTTGTGGGTGTTCAGTAATCATATACTACTCAAATCATTTAAGAATTTCTAAAACTTGTAAAATATGTAATAAAACTAGTAATTATTCCCAATTAATTTTTACAGAATGGCAGACAATGAAGAAAGTTATGCCCAGCTAGAACCCCTTTGTGAAAATTATTACTTTAGAATTTATGGTGGCAAATATATGTAATGTTTAAGATCAATTTTTTCCGGGAAATACTAGATCGAAAGAGAAAGGAACGTCTATTTAAAGAATTCCACGCAATACAGAAGCTGATTAACCTGTCGGATCCAATTATTATCGACAATTTTTGTGGTTTACCCACAAAATTCGTAGAGATAATTGGACGCCGGAAACAATTTGCAGAAATTCATAATTTATCCTATCGGGAGCATCTTAGGAAGTGGACGGTGGACAATCTAATTAAAATATAGATCTCCGATTTCGTTATACTACGTTACTACATATGAGAGCTAACAACTACAGCTTTTACTTTCACTTTTGACAAATTTCACACGTGACTATTTAAACCAATCAAAATTTATCTTAACGAATCTATGCAGTTCATTCGATACATAAATTTAAATAATGGCTCATACATATGTCCAGAGAACATCGAAAGAAACCGCGCTAAAATCTTGATAATTTTCCACTCGCTTCAGAAACTGTCGATTGGTAAGAAATGAATTGAAACAATGAATAATTTTAATATGTATCTCATAATCACAAATTTGGATGTGAACGACCATTTACGTCATAATTTGGAACATTTAGTTCATAGTTAAGTCTATAAAATGGCACAATCAACACAATCAACACCTGTTAAATGGCACAATCAACACCTGTTAAAGTTTACAGTTTTGCAGAAGATATCTGTGAACTATGTGGCTTTTCTTTTGTACAAACAATAGTTGATCCTGATGGTTTTAAAATTGTTAACAAAAAGTACACTCAAAAACTGAAATTGACTGATCAAAAAACAGAAAATGTGGTAAAAGTTTTGCCAGACTTTATTCCGTCGCCTTCTTCTAAAAATGGAATTTGCCTGAAATGTAACAGAACTATTGAAAAGGTTATAAAACTTGAAGAAGAACTATTACATATAAGAGGTGACTTAGTAACAAAACGTCAGAATGTTGTGAATACACAAATAAACATTCCATCGCCACGAAGGGCTACAGTTACAAAGAGAATGTTGCGATCACCACTTATTCCCCCTGAAAAACAACAAAGAACCCAACTCTCAACCTTGATACCCATTCGATTGGTACAACTGCAACCCTTTAACCAATTGGCAAAGCAGCAAATTCTACAGCCCATTCACCAAAAGCAGCCAGAAATAGACGCAACTAAACCACCTGAACTTATGCCACAACCAAAACAAACAGAGGGACTTTCTCAGACAAAAACCAAGAGATCACTGCAATTCACCAAAGAAGGAATCGATTTAAAAGATACAGATTTAACTGGAGAAATTAAGGTGAATTTTACATATTTCTTGCATTGTTTGTTTCAAACTTTACATGTTTCTTAATTGCATTGTTTAAATTTGTTACAAACTTTAGATTTAGGCAGCAACCATTTGATCTTGTAGGGAAGGAGGGGGGCATGGATTTTTTGTAGGACTAAAAGTTTGTTTCCAGTTTTTGAGACATATAATTTGTTTATGAACCTGAGAAAAAAAAATTGAAAGAAAAAAATGTTTTTCAACATGTTGCCAAAAGGAATAGTTTGTTATTCACTGAAGGCGAAAAGAAAAAAATTGTCTGGGAAAATAATCAATAGCACCCCTCCCCCCTCGAAAATCAAATGGTTGCTGCCTGACACATACATACATGGTTTTTCATGATTGATCGAAATAATCCCTTAATAGTAATACAGTTGCAAATCCATTCTTACTTGATTTACTAAACATTGCTAAACAGAATGATTTACAAGTTATATAAAAAATAAAAATTGTAAGGTTGTAATTTTGTTGTTTTCCTCCCTAAATGTTGGATAGTTATCCTTAGTATAGTTGGTTAAATTCAGTATTAAAGTTTTCATATCTTTTGTAGTTGTCATGAGAAACCATGTATTGACAAAGCAAATAGTTACTTAATGGTGTGATTAATACAGTATATGTTTATTTCAAAAGTAACAAGGACTGTATTTAAATTAAGACACAATATCAGAGTTAAATATCAACATGATTTTGCATCCTTTATTTAAATAAATTAACAATGATGGTATTCAATAATTTAATAAAAGCCAAGTATTGATTTGTAAAAGAACCCCCCTTTTTTTGGACAATCAATGCATTTGAATGGGGACATGAAATTGGAACACCCCCTTTTGTCCTGGGTTAGGAACCCCCCTTTTTAAAATGGCTTGCTCCGCCCTGTTCAAGTGGTGTATCCAGAAATTTTCATAAGAGGAGGCCCACTGACTGCCTATGAGGCGGCCCTTTCCAGTCATGCTTCATTGGTTCCCTATAAAAACAGTAACATTTTTCCCACAAAAGAGGGGGGTCCTGAAAAACTTTTTTGATCTGAAAGATAATAAGAGGCAGATCCAGTCATTTAAAAAAAATGAGGGGATGGTCCTAATCCAGAGTAAAAAGGGTGGATAGGTTCTAACTTGGGCTCTCATTCAAATGTATTGATCGTCAAAAAAAAGGGGGGGGGGGTTGGCTGAACCCTCCCCTTGATCTGCCACTGAAAGGGTAGAGAAAAGTAGTTTTTTGTACACATATAAAGAAAGCACTGAGTGCTTTTTTAATATTCATTTTATCGAAAATTAACATGACTAAATCCAGACATAAATAATATAGAATGGCTACTGCTTAAGGGCATGATTTTCATGATTAGTTCATAATATGTTCTAATAAGTGTTTTTATTCTTTATTCTGATGTCAATAACTTTTATTCACAATATGAGGTATCTTCTATATTTGTTCAAATTGTTGTTGGATTGCTGTCAAACTGATGCCTACCCTACATCACTTTGATTCTAATAAAAAAAAATAAAGGGATTCACTAGATGAACCATATTTATCTCGAATCTTTTACTTAATTTCTATCATTATTCTAAATGTACCAGACTTTGAAGGCCATTACACTACATTGTACCACTGAATATTTTAGGGTTCTCACTCAAACTCTTTAACTGCACTCTTCAATTTGAAAAGGTGTATTTTAAAAACCACCGTTTTGATTTCGCAGGTAAATTGTTCATTCTAATATTCTTGAATTTTGATAGCCTGGATAATAAACTAGTGCAGGACTAAAATTATGAAAGAAAGAAAGACAGAATATTTTGGTATTAAACAGCATTTCAACAGCATAGGTAATTGTTTTTAAAGCTTCATATACCTCTGGTTTATAGTCTACAATATACCTAACATTGCAGCATAAAAGTTATTGATATTAAAATTTTGAACAGCAGAGTTTGATAAACCAGCTCATATTATTGTAATTTTCAGGCCTTCCAACCTATGAACCTTGATCCTATTGTGTATTGTGAGGAAGACATTGATTGCTAAGGATGTGTCTTGATTTCTGCTTAAATTAGGGGACAACCATTTGATTGTTAGGAAATGGGGCACAAATTTGATGAGGTCAAAAGGTTTATCAGCAACTTAAAGGGGGGGATTTCTTATTTTCACTCCAACCATCATGACCATGGCCTCAATATTTATTTCAGTCGATTCACTTATTGTCTCAAAAACTGCCTCTCCTGGCTCCCTCTACAATGAAATATTCTAGTAACTAATGAAATTTTTTGTTTGATACAGAAAGTTAACGCCCCTATTTTTGAATGATCAATGCAATTGATTGTTTGAATTCAGTGTCTGAATCTAATAATGGTACTATACAGTTTTATGATCACATGCCTGCTTATTTAAGTGACTGGTTTTTAAATCTCTTATAAATAGACTATCAAGTTTATCAAATTTAAATTGCCATATGTTTTTTAAATAGAATTTGAACAATTGACTGAACATTTGTCTCTGATCAGAAAAAAGTTTCTTCTGTCAATGTCTGTAGAAATTTTATTTCATTTGCAATAAAATAAATATATTAACATTCATGATACAGTACATGTACAAAGATTTACAAAAAAAAAAAAAAAAAAATACCAACTGTCCTTACATATTTTTAAAAGACACATGGCAATTAAATTCAAATAGTTATTTTTGCCTGTTTGTTCTTGTTTTTTTCAAATGGCTGGATCTGCCCCTGCATAATTCGCAGTTGTCACTACACATAATATATAAGCAGATATAAATAACATTATCACATGTACATTTGTATTTTCTGCGTTTACATACAAACAGCTTTTCTAAGGTCAAAAACAGCATATTGCACAAAGCTTACAGCTTGTTACTAAAAATAATTTCCAGAAATTCACAATTTAAGCCTTTTTGAAAGGTTAAATCAACCTTGAGCACAGTCCTCACTCAGTATGCTTCTCTTTGGTTATCCACCTCATCCAACAGCTATAATTGTATGTTACCTGTTACTTTCATTATTTAGGTCATTGAGCAATATTTGAACTAGTGCTTAAGATTTTCCTTAATGAAAAATGCCTTTGTTCAGTTTTGCCAAATTGATTGTTAGTCTGTAGGAATTGGCATCATTGAAATGACTCAACCATTTTTCAAATAAGCAAATGTTGCAGCTTTCAGTTAAAGCATGCTAAATGTTGTATTTTTCAGGCTATTTGTAAGTTGACATCCAGTACTTCATCAGCACAAGACCGAGGAACAGCTTATTACTACAGGAATTTGTACATGTTGAATGCAAGAAATGTTAAACATGAAGTAAAACTCATACAGGGCTTATAAACATCTATATTATACAATCTTTGATGCTATCTGTTGTATATTCTTTCTGAAGCAATTTAATTTGACTTCTTATGAGGATCCAATACCTTTTCCTCCGAAGTTTGCAGAATTAAAAAATGTGGAAAAAATTGAATGGGTCAACAGTGTTATTGAGAGTGTTGTGGATATATGGTTTTTTGAAAGAAAAAAAAACGGACATTGTACAAGAGGTTAGGGATGTCCTGAATGACCGTGATCATCTTGAAAATTATTATGTGCAGAATATGTACGAAGGGCGTTTTCATTGCCACTTTTGTTTGAACACGTATGCCTTTGTAGGAACATTAAAGAAACATGAGGCAAAAGAACACAACTACAATTCCCCAGCAGTTAAAAAAGACAAAAAGAAAAAAAAAGAACAACAAGACAACCTTCTTGATCATCTTTTGCTGATATTTAAACTCACAGCACTACATAAAAATTAAGATACATCAGGAGATATGGGTGATGGTTTCAGATCTGTTCGTTCAGCAAAGTATGAGCTTCCAATTTTTAATAAGACTGGCAAAGTCAAGTACACCATAGGCTGTACACATCTGATAACAATGACATCTGGTACAATGCCCGCTGACATCACATAAAGACTGGTAGCAAACAGGTGCATTAACTTACAAGGAGGAAAGAACAACAACATGGCTCTTGACGAGTATGTTGAACTACTGAATAGAGATAGTAAAGTTGCTGCAACTGGGTGTCAAACAAAAGACAGCATTCTTTCCAAATCAAAAGAATTTCCTCATTTGATCAATTTGATTAAACATTATGATGTTATTAGTGAAATGCGCACACGAAAGGGTTGTCATCATCTTCCATCCTACCAAAAAGATGTAGAGAAGGTAGCTAAAGATTTAATTGACATAAAGGCCTTTAACAATTCACCTGGAAGGACAATAAAATGTGAAGAACTATGTATGGACAGAAATCCATACAAAAACTCTGCAAAGGATTTGTCAACCCTTATTTTCCGCCATAGGCCTAGAGTTCCTTTCAGACGGCTGAGAGATCGTCATTTTTGAACTGTAAATCTGTCATACCTGGAACATTCATCTTGTTTGTTTTTATTTGGGGGGGGGGGGGGGGGGGGGGTGTGTCTTTAAAAACACCTGTGAACATTTTTGAAATAACTTAAATATGGCAACATTTGATTTTCTAATTTGCTTTTATTGATTTTAAAACCCCGGCCTATTAAGTTTGTATTTTGTTTTACTTTGTTAGTCTGTTTTAGTAAATGTAGTAAATTTTAACCCAATTGTCCACCAGGAATGTGAATTACTTAATCAAACATGTCAAATATTAAGCAGGTTCAAACTTAGATGTGCAACATAAGAAGGGGTGCTTCATATGGACCAATATTACCGTTCTGGAACACTAGAAATGGCAATATTTTTTTCCTGTGGTGTTTTGATGTTCAGTTTAAGTTCCACATTGTATTTTTTTGACTGTGCTTATCTTTATCTTTTCCGAAATCGGAGATCTATATTTTAATTGGATTACTTTTCACCCATGGTGTTGTCAGTTTTAACTGACTTATACTTTGACTGCTTCACAAATATCTTTCGTCTCTTTTTGTTTGGATTGGGACTAATCGCATAATGTTCTGACACATTCAGTTATGATAAATTAAAATGCAATCAAGTAAGGAAAAACAAACAAAAAAGAATTGAGAATGCAATTAATTCACCATGTTTATTAAATCTATAATACTAAAATTACGAGGTCCAATTTGTCAGCCGTCATCACGTAAAAACGACGAATCAAAGAATTCAGCTTTATATATAACTAATATAGTACAAAGGTGTAGATTAAAAATTACACCACTCCAGGCCCTTTTGTTTTCCACGTAATTAATATTGCCAATAATTAAGAAGTTCCGGGTCGAGTCCGATACCGATACCAATAGTATATTCACCTGTTACCTATTACCTTATCTGTACGTTCCGCATCTAACAGGTGCACCACCAAACGGTGTATTTAGGATTATGCTATATACACGGATCATAATCACAGGGTTGACACTACTAAATTCAATCATTGTCAAATTGTTACCTATTGTAGTATTTTAATCAGTAAGACTTTCTAAGATAACAATACGAATACTAAAAATATGGACTAAAAATAAGGTGTATATAGGAACCGTTTTCAATTTGTTAGCGGGCATGACATAAAACAGCGAATCAAATAATTCAACTTTATTTATAACTAACATAGGACAATGCTGTTGATTAAAAATTACTCCATTCCGGACCTTTTGTTATCCAAATAATTAATATTACCAATAATTGATAAGTTCCAGTTCGACGGGTTCAAACAGAAAGATTTGAAAGCAGAGAAAACTGTGTATCTTATTATCGGCATGACTTTATCAGATAAAAAATAATACTAAAATAAGGCTTGCGCATAATTATATACTTTAATTCAGTCACGGACCCGCGATATCACGGTTGTGTTCTAGTCATAATATAAATGTCATTAAGTTACATTAAGTTAATTTTTACATCCTCATGATTTGAAATTATATTTTTACTGCTTTAGGAACATCTATTCATTACATAAAACCGTGAGCTTAACTCAATTTATTTTACTTAAATATGGCTGTTCAATTAAAATATACATGGGACAGATGATCTACAGTACAATGTACATGTAAGGATGGCACTATACCTTTCTGTGGGTATAAAGTACATTCAAATTTAAATTTTGCATCTCTATTGATGGTTTCCCCATTTTGAAATTATTTTAACTTGCCATATACATGCATGCAATTTGATAAGACCTTGTAACAGTTGAACTAAAAAAAGTATAAAAATCATGTGTGTGAAAAACAAGAGTTATTTGATACGACAGTTCACAAAGGTTGTAATATTTTTTAGCTTGATACATGTATATATTTCTCTTATAATATTTTTATATATATGTACATGATTGCATCAAAATGTACATTGAAATAACCAAATAAACATGAATACTTCTAATTCTTATCTGTATATGTAGTCACTATATATGTATATTGATGCATAAACTAGTCTATGAAGCCAAAAATAAAAAAAAGTCTAAGTTTATTTCAACATGTTCACATTTACGAGGAAAATCCACATGAAAAAGTCTTTTTACCTCCAGAGTTGTGTAGGTCCTGCATATACATTAACACCATATTAAACTAAAAAATACCATTTGCTGTCACTGACCAATAAACCAAAACTTGACAAATGAACTTTACAACAGAAATATGAACACATATAATCATTTTGAATCACCTCAGTGGCGGATTCAGGGGAGGGTTCCGGGGGTTGGATCAGCCCCTGTACCTTAATATATATGTAGTCGGAATAGTCTTAGATAATGACACAGAAAAGCAGACCATGGAATTGGTTCATGTTTAGGTGGTTTTTGTGAATTCTCACAAACAGATCACAAAACAATAAATCCACTCACAGCTGACCTATTGGGTTTTCTTAAGTACACGCATATGTATTGTGAACAAGAGTGCACATGCTGAATTAATCATTGATATTATGTTGATAGTCCTAAATATAAAGCTTTATTACAACTTTCTCATAAACTCATTAACCAAGATAACTAAACATTGACCAATAAACCATGAAAATGAGGTCAATGTCAGATGAACCATGCCAGGCAGACATTTTAACAATTCTTCCATACAAATGTACACCAAATATAGTTGCCCTATTGCTTATAGTTTAAGACAAGAGTGCACACGCTCAAATGTCTCGCCTTCTTTACTAATCCTTGATATGATGTTGATAGTCCCAAGTATAAAGCTTTATTAACCAAGATAGCTGAACAAAGACCAATGAACCATGAAAATGAGGTCAAGGTCAGATGAACCATGCCAGGCAGACATTTTAACAATTCTTCCATACAAATGTACACCAAATATAGTTGCCCTATTGCTTATAGTTCAAGACAAGAGTGCACATGCTAAAATGTCTCGCCTTTACTAATCATTGATATGATGTCGATAGTCCCAAGTATAAAGCTTTATTAACCAAGATAACTGAACAAAGACCAATGAACCATGAAAATGAGGTCAAGGTCAGATAAACCATGCCAGGCACACATGTACAGCTAACAATGCTTACATATAACAAATACAGTAGACCTATTACTTATAGTTTAAGAAAAATAGACCAAAACACAAAAACTTAACACTGAGCAATGAACCGTGAAATTGATTGATTGATTGTTGGTTGCTTTACGCCGCATTAGCACAAACAGGCTATATCGCGGCGAGAGCTAATTCGAATATTTTTACAATTTAAAGCATATTTTTAAAATAAGACAAAAAGTCCTTCAATATACTAAAATTCTTGACTAAAGCAAATTGAGTATATACAAATAAAAATCAACAGTAAAATAACGTGATAAAAATTAAAATCGATTTAAATATAATAACATTTTTATATTCTATAATAAATTCCAATTTCTTTTAAAAAAGCAACAATATTTGTAAATGGAACATTATTAAATAAATCATACATATTATTGACATTGAAATGCTTCTTACGAATATCAGCAAAGTCAATACAATTAATTAAAACATGTTTAATAGTATACTTGTAGTTGCAAGGAACACATTGTGGTTCATCTTCATTTTTTAAAAGATACTCGTGTGTTATTCTAGTATGACCAATACGACATCTAGTAATAACACACTGATCTTTTCTGCACATAATATTATTAAAAGGTTTGCCTAAATTAGGTTTAATTTCATGCAATTTATTATCATCTTTTTTACTCCATTTATTTTTCAATATATTAAAAACATATTCTCTAATATTAGATTTAAAATCAGTATATGGTATATCACAGTTAGATAGAGGATCACCCAGGGCATTCTTTGCCTCAAGGTCTACAGCTGTGTTTCCAAGGATTCCAACATGACTCGGAACCCATAGAAATATTATTTCTTTCAGAAGAATTTTTAAATTCCTCATTACATATAAAATTTTCAGGATTGTTGGGTTTTTAATTTTAGTATTTCGTATAGCTTGTAAGCATGAAAGTGAATCGGAACATATAATAAATTTGGATTTATCTGAAGAAGCAATAAATTTCAAAGCCAAAATTATTGCTTCTGCTTCAGCAGTAAAGATGGATGCATCAGATGGCAAACGGAGAGTTGCAGCTCTGTCCCTGAAGACAGCAGCAGATGCAACTCTATCACCATCTTTTGATCCATCAGTATAGACAGTTGAAAAATCTAGATAATCGGCCTTAATTTCAGCATAGTGTTGCTGAATTAAAAGAGGATTTGTTTTATTTTTATTGTGTTCACGGAGATCAAATATCATTTTTGGTTTTGGAAGTTCCCATGGAGGACATTTGCAAGTTTTAACTTGAGCAACAGATTTTAAATCAAAAGAAGCTAAATGTGGTTTTAAACGTATACCTAACGGAGGAATTTTATTTTCATGTTTTGCAAAAATATCTGCATAAATTGGATTAAAAACACAGCTGTAGGCAGGATTATCTGAATGGGCTTTTAGTTTGACAGCATATTGAAGTCCAAGCTTCAAACGTCTGTCAGAGAGTGAGTGCTCATCAGCCTCTACATACAGACTCTCAACTGGTGAGGTTTTAAATGCGCCAAGACAGAGACGCAAACCTTGGTGATGCACAGCATCGAGAATCTGTATGTAGGACTTCCTTGCAGAGCCATACACTATAGAGCCATAATCTAGTTTAGATCTTACTAGAGATCTATATAAATTGAGTAAAATGTTGCGATCAGCACCCCAGTCGGTGCTGCCGACAACTTTTAAAATATCTAAAGCTTTTAAACATCTCGCTTTTAACATTTTGATATGGGGTAGAAAGGTTAACTTTTTATCGAAAAAAAACCAAGAAATTTGGTTTCATCAACCATTTTAATTGGGTTGCCGTACAAAGTTAGTTCTGGATCAAGATGCAATTTTCTTTTGTTACAAAAATGCATCCCGACCGTTTTTGACGTGGAAAATTTAAAACCATTTTCCGAGGCCCATTTTTCAATTCTTCCAAGACATAATTGTAATTGTCTTTCAATGTTATTCATATTTTTGCCTCTGTAACATATTAAAAAATCATCAACGTACAATGAACCTTCAATATTACTTTTTAAAACTTCAACAAGGCTGTTGATTTTAAGACTAAATAATGTAACAGATAAAATACTGCCCTGAGGGACACCCATCTCTTGATCATACAGATCAGACATGGTCAAATTAACTCTAACATTAAATTGTCTGTTAGAGAGAAAATTAGAAATAAAATTAGGCATATTGCCTTTCAACCCCATATCAAATAGATCTTTTAAAATACCATATTTCCATGCAGTATCATAGGCCTTCTCAAGGTCGAAAAAGACCGACACTACATGTTCATTTTTCGCAAAACCATTACGGACAAATGATTCGAATCGAACAAGATGATCAAGAGTACTGCGGCCCTGTCGGAATCCACACTGGATATTGGCTAATAGCCCATTGGATTCAAGGAACCAAACAAGGCGATCATTGACCATCCGTTCGAGTGTTTTACAGACACAACTGGTAAGAGCAATTGGTCGATAATTAATAGGATCCGTATGATCTTTACTTGGTTTTGGAATAGGCACGACGGTTGCAAGCTTCCAGATTGATGGTAAATCACCAGATTCCCAGATGTTATTCATGAGCTGCAAGAGAGCGTCTAGTGAGGAATCTGGCAAGTGTTTTAAGAGTTGGTAGTGAATATTATCAGGCCCACAAGCTGTATCATGGGCTTTTGACAGAGATGTTTTAAGTTCTTCAAGAGAAAATAGTTTATTAAAATTTTCACCATTTTTTGATTTAAAGTTTAATTTAATTTTTTCTTTTTGTTTTTTAACTTTTTTAAAGTCTTCTCTGTAGTTGTTACAAGAAGAAGATTTCGCAAAAGTTTCACCAAGCTTGTTGGCAATATCCTTTTCAGATGTTAATAAATCATTGCCGTCTTTCAAATGTTTTACAGTGGCTTTAGAATGTTTACCTTTTATTTTATTTACCATATTCCAAACTTTTGTCATCGGAGTGCGAGATGTAATCCCCGAGACAAATTTTTTCCAGGATGTTCGTCGGGCTTGCCTACAAGTCCGCCGTGCCTTAGCGCGAAAAATACGGAAATTACTCAAGTTTTCCGTCGTTGGTTGTTGACTAAACCGTCTTTCAGATTTTTTACGGTCACCTATGGCTTGATCACAAGCGTCATCAAACCATGGTTTGCTGGGATGTCTAGGATTTGCCGAGGTCTTAGGAATAGTTCTGTCAGCAATTGACGTTAAAACTGTATTAAAAGTTAAAATTGGATCATGTACAGTCTCAAACATCTTTGACTGAAGTTCCGCTTGACAGAGATTCTCAAACAAGGACCAGTCCGCTTTGTCCAGTTTCCAACGTGGAACTCTCTGTTGGGCAGAAGTAAAAAGATGTTCAAGTACTATTGGAAAGTGATCACTTCCACATAGATCATCATGAACACGCCATGAATAATCCAGGAGCAGAGAGGGATCGCATATAGTGATATCAATAGAAGAATAAGACCCGTTTCCAGGATGAAGATATGTATTAGATCCATCATTAAAAATGCATAATCCTTCTTGAGAGACAAAGTCCTCAATGATCTTACCTTTGGCATTATGAGTCTTGCTACCCCATAATGGATTGTGAGCATTGAAGTCGCCCATAAGTATAAATGGTGAGGGTAATTGATCAGTGAGGTTTTTGAGTTTTGCTTTATCTATAATTGAATTGGGTGGAATATATATCGAACATAATGTAATTGTTTTGTCTACTGATAAACGAATTGCAACTGCTTGCAGATCAGTGGTGAGTTGGACTGTGCTATGAATGACGTTGTCCTTCACAAAAATGGATGATCCGCCTGCAGCACGTTCATCTACTTTAGAAAATGTGCTATACATGTTGTATCCTTTTAAAGATACATTGTCACTTTCTTTTAAATGAGTTTCTTGAAGACAAAATGCAATAGGTAAAAATGACTGAACTAGAAGTGTTAACTCGAGAAGATTTATTTTAAGACCTCGGCAATTCCATTGGATGATATTTGTCATTATTTAATAAATGAAGGGCGAATGCTGTCGAGTTTGCCAGCATTCTTATTTCGCTCACCCTGAGATTTGGATCTTTCGGGTGGCGGAACACTTTCGATATCCATTTCAGTTTCGTCGATAAGTGTTGAAAATCTGTTGTGCGAGGAGAGTCGTCGATCTCCAGGACCACACGCAGCTGGTTTTACTCCGCCTCGACCCCTACCCCGCGACCTCGAATCAGAAGACTTCTGAGAGGATGTATTCTTTTGGACATCCTTCTTTTCTGGAGAACGAAGAGGAGATGGGGCTCTAGTAGACTTTGCATTGGACGAAGAAGATAACTTTTTGGATGCAGCTGAAGGAAGACTATTTGAGGTGGAAGAATCATCTATGTCACTGGGAAGATCCCAGACAGATTCACCGCACCAATTGTGTATTTCTACTGTTTCTTTTTTATTTGATTTCTTTTTCTCATTTTTTTTGTGTGATGATAGTGAGCTCTGTAAGGAAGATTGAGTTGACTGAGTACTGGTTTTGGAAGATTTTGGTTTCCTTGGAATTATTATTTTATCGGTAGGTTCTGTTTCAACAGGCAGCATTTTAAAATTGTCCGCATCAATTGGCCAAGTCATGCGAGTTTTTGTATTCTCGTGACTGAATGAGCGGACAACTTTGCTGGCGTACGATGGTCTGTTTGAAACAAGGAGATCAATCGAAACAGAAGCTATCTGTTTAGCTTCTGGGTAACTAATGTTTCTTTCTGTTTTAATTTTAATTATATTTTTTTCTTTAAGGTAAACAGGGCAGTCCCATGACGATGAAAAATGGGATTCACTACAGTTTACGCATTTAGAAGATTCAGAGCTACAGTTTGTTCCCTCGTGTCCTTCGTCAGAACACTTGAAGCATCTCTGCTTACCACGACATTGTTTGCTTCCATGACCAAACTTTTGACAAGTAAAGCATCGGATTGGGTTTGGGATAAACATGTCAACTCTGATTCCGAAGCAACCTAAAGTAATAGATGGAGGAGGAGTTGGAGTTCTAAAGGTCAAAAGATAAGTATTTAATTTGATTATATTTCCATTCTTTTTAATTTGAAATCTAATAACATTAGTTACACCTTGGCTTGAAAGTTCCTCACCGATTTCTTCCACAGTAAGGTCACCAAGGTATTGACTTCTGTCTCGAATGATCCCCTTGCAGCTGTTCAAAGTGTTATGAGGAGAGGCAGAAACAGGAAAGTTTGATATTGTAGACATTTTAAGTAAATTTGTTGATTGACTTTTGTTGGAACATTCAACCAACAAATTGCCAGATCTCATTTTTGAAACTTTTTTAACAGTACCAGCAACGCTTTGAATTTGTTTGTGAATTACAAAGGGCGATATTTTTGAAATTGGTTTTTCTTCTGTTCCTTTTATTACAATAAATCTGGGCCAACTGTCATCTTCCCGACAGGGCTCTGAGTCATCACATTTTCTTTTCTTATGTATTAAAGCTGATTTAGAAGGTTTGTTTTGTTGTGCCATATGAAAGGAGAAAGATTCACCATTCTTGCCATCCACCCACCTCGGAGTGCCTACAAGGGCGATGCTGTGTTTCCGTGGCGAACCGGGATCGAGTGCTAATGCTGAAAACGAGCTCCAAATATAATGTAGCTGGTCCTCAAAATCAGCACCTAAGATCCACTGCGGAAAGCACCAGATGTTCCAAGAATAGTATACTCAAGCAGAGCGTATCCATCAAGCGAAAAAGAAAGCGTACCACTTGATTGACCCATGAGCCATCGCCTTCTTCAGTTATCCAAAATATAAATAGCTTAATTTAAAATACATGTGTCTATTATGAAAATTGTTACAAGAAAGCTTATTGTTGAGGATTAACTGAAGGGCTCGACATGACCAGCCGATTGATCGAACCGGGTCCATCCGACCTCCCGTTTAGATGATTTCGAAGCCAAAGCAGCTTATTGAACTATAGTCTCGTCCGTCCGGGTATTTTCTGACCGTAAGGAGTCAACCACCGACACGGGTAGCAACCCACGGCAAACGGGTTGGAGAGCCTATTTTATTTAAAACATCGGGCATCTCACGATGTTCGGATCACTTTAGTCTAGTCTCTACCCTTCGACCTGTCCATCATGGGTAACCCTACCAGGAGACGAAGCTCCAGCTGGCATAGCTCTTGTGGTCACTGAGACACACAAGCCCTCCGACCACGGCAAGGATAGCGATCCACCGGAGGGACCGTGAAATTGAGGTTGAGGTCAAATTAAACCTGCACGACTGACATATAGTTCATAAAATATTTCCATACACCAAATAGAGTTGAGCTATGTCATTTGTATTAGATAAAAAGACCAAAACTCAAAATCTTTACTTAGACCAATCAACCATGAAATTGAGGTTAAGGTCAAATTAAACCTGCATGACTGACATATAGTTCATAAAATATTTCCCTACACCAAATAGAGTTGAGCTATGGCATTTGTATTAGATAAAAAGATCAAAACTCAAAAACTTAACTTAGACCAATCAACCATGAAAATGAGGTCAAGGTCAGATGACAGCTGCCCGCTAGACATGTACACCTTACAATCATTCCATAGAACAAATATAGTAGATATATTGCATAAAGTATGAGAAAAACAGACCAAAACACAAAAACCTAACTATAACCACTGAACCATGAAAATGAGGTCAAGATCAGATGACACCTGCCAGTTGGACATGTACACTTAACAGTCCTTCCATACACCGAATAAACTAGCCCTATTGCTTATAGTATCTGAGATATGGACTTGACCACCAAAACTTAACCTTGCTCACTGATCCCTGAAATGAGGTCGAGGTCAAGTGAAAACTGTCTGACGGCATGAGGACCTTGCAAGGTACTCGCATACCAAATATAATTATCCTATTACTTATAATAAGAGAGAATTCAACATTACAAAAAATCTTAACCTTTTTTTCAAGTGGTCACTGAACCATAAAAATAAGGTCAAGGACATTTGACATGTGACTGACGGAAACTTCATAACATAAGGCATCTATATACAAAGTATGAAGCATCCAGGTCTTCCGCCTTCTAAAATATAAAGCTTTTAAAAAGTTAGCTAACACCGCCGCCTGATTACTATCCCTATGTCAAGCTGTCTGCAACGAAAGTTGCAGGCTGGACAAAAAACAGAACAAAACACAAAAACTTATCACTGAGCAATGAACCGTGAAAATGAGGTCAAGGTCAAATAAAACCTAGGCCACTGACATAAAGATCATAAAATATTTCCATACACCAAATATAGTCGACCAATGGCATATAGTATTAGATATATAGATCAAAACTCAAAAACTTAACTATAACCACTGAACCATGAAAATGAGGTCAAGGTCGGATGACACCTGTCAGTTTGACATGTACACATTACAGTCCTTCCATACACTGAATATACTAGACCTATTGCTTATAGAATATGAGATATGGACTTGACCACCAACACTTAAGCTTATTCACTGATCCATGAAATGAGGTCCAGGTCAAGTGAAAACTGTCTGAAGGGAATGAGGACCTTACAAGGTACGCACATACCAAATATAGTTATCCTGTAATCAGAGAGAATTTAACTTTACCAAAAATCTGAACAAGAAAATGAGGTCAAGGACATTGGACATGTGACTGACAAAGTTCGTAACATGAGGCATCTATATACAAAGTATGAAGAATCCAGGTATTCCACCTTCTAAAATATAAAGATTTTAAGAAGTTAGCTAACCCCGCCGTGGGATCCCTATCCCTATGTCGAGCTTTTTGCAACAAAAGTTGCAGGCTCGACAAAAACTGGCGCTACCTTATTAATTTGTTACCAAGGAGCAATGAAATGAATTTCGATTTTCATCGTACCCAACCAAAATTTAGGTTCAGGTCAGGTGTATTCTACCCAATTCTTATTTAGAAATATACATGTATACATTTGGACATGTTTTCAATTTACAATCCAGTGGGGCTTGGAACACCTTTGTTTTTTTTTGGACCATCATTGCATTTTAATGGGAACATATGGCTGGAACACCTTTCTACTAGAAAGGGTGTTCCAGCCAAAAAGTTAAAAAAATGTATAAATGCAGAAATAATAGAATATTGAGATGTGGTTTGATTGCCAATGAGAAAACTCTCCACCAGAGACCAAAAAGGTACAAGTGTTGACTGATCGGATGACTGGATGGACGGACACAAGTATACAATAAAACAGTTATGTTATGAAGTGTTGACTGTTCGGATGACTGAATGGACAAACACAATAATACTAAACAATAAAATAATATGTCTATATAACAGGTAAAATGTATATAGAAAGTTACACACTAAAATTAATAAAAGTTTTATATACATGTAGTTTTATGATATAAAATATGATTGATAAAGTATATGACTTATGTTTGCATTAAAAAATAAATCCAGTAATTTGTGTACAGTTTTAAGCATTAATCATAAATTGTTTATGAGATATTGCACAACATGTGACCCCCCTCCTTTTTTTACAAAAAAACTTAATTACCATGATTACTCCATGTACTCTAGATTAAAATTTTGAATCATCACCAAAAAGTATACAGATCTTTGGATTAATGCAATTACGAAGGGTGTGAAGTTTAAATCAATAATCAACATGATCAATAATCTTTTTTGAGATACAATACGACTTGAAAAATACCATAATTTTGACAGGCGTAGAAATATAAATGAAAAGAAACAAATTTGATCATTCTTAAAAAATGTGAAGTATACACATAATTAAACATTGTAACTGGTTTTGAACTTTTAATCATGGTCTGTCAGATCTTCAATGTCTGTATCTGATTCATACATGTGCAGGTACAATGATTTGTCATAACTAATTGTTTCACTGTCACTTGAAAGTTGTAAGTCACTTGCAAATGCTCCTGATGGTCCAAAATACAATTCTACATTTAATTTCATGCAGTTACCACACTTGCACACCTTTTCACAAAGGTCACAACATGAATGTCTATCTGATTCCTTCTTAGCAACTTCTGAAACTTCTTTCTGCGATATAAAATTCCTGAGCAAGTTCTGTCGTCTGCATCCGTCATTTAGTTTCACGAGATCTTTCACTTCTACATCTAGAAATTTCATATGATTGTGGTTATATAAGATAAAAGTCACAGAATCACTCCCATCTCTCCCAACTCTTCCAACTTCTTGAACTAGGTCAACAATGCTTCTTGGTGGACCGTAGAATAATACTGTTTTAATGTTAACAATATCCACTCCCATTCCCAATGCACTGGTTGCAATAACAATTTTGAGGTCATGGTTAGATTTCTGCAGATCTGATAGTATAAGGCTTTTGATCTGGTCAGTAGTTTCAGAATGGTACATCTGAACATATGGTTTGAAATCTTGTATTTCAGTTGTTATAAATTTGTACAAGTTTGAAACATCTTTAATGGAATTAGCATATAATAGCATTGGTTTAATGTCCATTATCTTCACCTTGATGGTATCAATCAACCAGCACATGGATGACTCAATCTGGCTTTCAACTTTGTTCACAACTATTTTGATGTTTGTTTTATTAGGTGATCTTGTAACTACGTACAAGTTTTCTGTTTGTAAGCAAAGTGCCTCCATCACAAGTTTTCGTATTTTTTTGGTGCAAGTTGCACTTAGAGCCAATAGCGAGGCATCGGGATATAAGGACCTCAACTCTGCTATGTATTTGAACCATTTTCTAAAGGCTTTTTCTTCATTTGGTTCTTCCAGTCCACCCCTTAAAGAAAATAAATGACACAAATTTCAATAAGGAATAAGAAATAATTGTAACAGAAAGCTGTTATGAAGTTTCCCAAAAACAAAGCTCCCATAATTTGTCATTCCCAAATGTCACCTGATATTGAGAAAAGTAAAGAACAAAGTGGTTGGTCGAGTAAAGTGTTATACATTAGTTATGCCTTGGGATTGACCCTGTTTGTAATTCAAATCTTTTAGCAATGACAAACAGGAATATACATGATTTAGGGGTGGGGAAATCGACCATTTCAAAGTTCGCAAAACATGAGGGGATGGGGTATATTATATGATTTGTTTTACTCACCAACCAATGAATATATGGTTTAGGGTATTGGATTTCGACTGATTACAAGTTCTCAAATAAGAGGGGGTGATCTCCAAGGACTCCCATCTATATTTCAATTGATTTATTTTATAGTCTTATACATGAATATATATGGTTTTGAGGAGGGGTTGTGGTGACCCCCAGGGACTCCCCTTACATTTCATTGGATTTGTTTTACTGGCCAATATATGAACATATATGGTTTAGGGTAGGGGATCTCAACTGGTTACAAGTTCTCAAACAGGAGGGGTGACCCCAATAGGGAATATTTCAAATGATTTTATTTTATTGTCTCATACATGTACATTGTTCATGTATATGTATGGTTTATGGGTGGGGATCCCAACCGTTTGAACATGTACACCTTACAGTCCTCCCATAAACCAAATATATAGATCTATAGCTTATATTATCTGAGATCTATAAGGAATTGACATAAAAAAGGTGAAAAATGCCTGACAGGCACGAAGACCTTGGGAGGTACGCACATACCAAATATAGATATCCTATATGTAAAACATGTATTAAATGGGAATAAAATGATTTGCAGAGCACAGCCTGATACAACTGCAGAGGTCAAACCTTGATACAGTCTTAATTAAGATTGTAATCAAGTTTTTGACTTAAAATAGGTTATTGACATGAACGACACAAAATGAATGTGGCTAAAGATCTTGAAATAGGATGGAATATTTGTTATTTTGCAATTGAAGATTTCTTGCTATTGCGCAATACAAATTCCTGAAATTGCACAATACTCAGTGTGCAATCGAATATCACTATCCCTTTCTCACTTTTTCTGCCAAAAAAATAGCAGACTCAACAAAATTCAGATATTTTCCTAAACTAAAGTTAATTTATAAGTAAAAAAACTTAACTAGCAGGAAATGAACAATTGACACTGCTAAGGGTGCTATTTTCCACATTACAATGTTTTTTTTTCAATGGGCATAACTCTTTAAAAAAACTGATAGAAAGTTCCAGGAACTGAATTTCAAAATCGTCCAAGACATTGCTCATATAAATATCAGTGTAATAGCAATCAGATTAGAATGCTGTAATGAGCACAGCCTGATAAAAATACAGAAGTTGAACCTTAACAGTTCAACAAATTTGGACACAATATCCAAACTTGATTTGTCTTACCCGAGTTTGAATTGTGATAAATTTTGGACACAATATATTAAGTTTCTGACACAAATCTCATGTGTTATAAATCAAAAATAAATATGAGCCCCTTAAAAAATTTGAAACCCCTGAACTTTTTTAATCCCATCAAACTCAATCCCAGTTTTCCTATGACTATGTATTTATAGAGGAATTGGTAGTACAATTAAAGAGCCAAACCTTCAAAATACTTTGTACATGTAATCATGGCTAAAATTAAATTACCTTAATCAGCAATTTTAAAATACATGTAGTAACTTCTAAAACTAAATGTACACAAGTTATTATCTTAACTAGAAAAATGCTTATTTGGGCCCCTTTTTGGCTTCTAATTTGAACATTGCTGTTGAGTCCACAATGAATCCCAACCTTAATTATTGTACGACGCCGACTTTGTGATACCAATATACGACCGCATTTTTTTTGGCGGTGGTATAAAAATTGAACAAATGAGAAAGCTGATGGTGCAGTTTTCTATAGTATGTAATATGATAATGTCTTCAAGGGGCATAACCTTTTTTTTTTTTAATAAACATTGTAACTGCATGATCAGCTCTTATTTTCAAACTCTGACATCCAAACACAGATGAAATAAATCGTTAAAATCAACATGTATGTTACAAATTTTATGAAAATCTTGCAAGAATTGTTCATGTGAGAGGTATTTTAACAGAGGATAAGCGGACAGTCTTTATTTTATGCTCACGGCAAGGTATTGTGTACATGTGGGAGACAATAAAGTAATGATGGAAACTTCTGCCCATAAAATTTGGTGTGAGCTACAAAAAAAAACCTGTTACTCTTGTATAGAACTGTTTAAGTTTGTTATAATACATGTAATACCAAAACTTAAGCTGGTGACTTCAATGCCAAATTAACTTCAATCTCTATCTGGTTATGTTGGTCTTAACTGTAATTTCACTCCTAAACAGAAACTTCTATTCCTTTTATATGGTCACATAAGAATTTTGATAACATTGAAGCAACATACCAAGTAGCAACTGTGTGGAATTCATCTATGACAATGAGAGATACGGCAAATTCTTGGATAATACTCCTCCAGTCTTTATCTCCTACCAATGCTTCTGGAGAAGCAAATACAATGTCAACATCTCCCTTTGCTATCATTTCATCTACTTCTTTACTTGCTCCTGAAAAATATTTATGTTTATCATCTACCATTCAACATGTTCAATAACCAGTCAAAGGGCCTTAGGCATGACTGAACATACTGAAAGAAAGTTTTCCGGAGCACTTTTTCAAAAACATTGTAAGACTAGGTATATAAATTTAGATCAATTGATGTTACCCACTTACATGTACATGTATACCAACCTTAAAAGCGGACAATCAAACATATTTTATGTGTAATTTTTTTTTTACATATATATATTTTGTCTTCCTCTTAAGTCTTACATCACTTTCTTGTCTACAATACATGAAGACATATATGTTAACTTCTTTATGTCATTTGGTACTTTGTTGAAAGTTGTTTCATTGGCAATCATGTTTTTTTTAAATAAAGGTGATCAATTGCAACTTTAAAGTTAAACATGTATCAAACCCAAACCGATAAAGGTAAATTAATAAAAGTATATAGAAATACATGTATGACAAAATATATTTTAATAATCAATAAAGGTTTGCCTGATACTACTGTTTTTACAAGGCCGATGTGGTTCTTAGTGTGGTTCTTGGCCGAAACGACCAATGATGAACTGGCTACATGGCAGAAATACTTGTTTTCTTTCCCAAATATAATTTGTAAAATGTCAACCTTAGTCTATATTTAAAGAATTTACCTTTAAATGCTGACTTGATCATAGGCACAGACTGGAGTTTAGAAACTTGGTCTTCAAACAAAGATACTAATGGACCACAAACTACAATTTTACCATCGGTCCTAGTGTCTGTACCTAGTTCCTTCATTTTCCTGGCAACAGGTAGCAGTATCTGGTACGGTAAACTCTTCCCATACCCCTTTGGAAGCGTGACCATGCAGTCGTTGTGTTCCAAAATATTTTGTAAAATTTGTTTCTGTTCACTTTTAAGGGAGCTACCATTTGATTTTTATGGGGGGGGCTAGGATGAAAAATTTTGTCCTGCATTTTTTTTTAGCTGTAATCTCTGTCCTGCCTTTTTATTTTTCACTCTGTTTGGTCCTGCCTTTTTTTTCATAGTTTATCCTGACTTTTTTTTACCTAAATTGTCGTCCTGACTTTTTTTTTTGGTAAGTGTCTCATCCTGCCTTTTTTTTTACTCAAAACTCCTGTCCTGCCTATTTTTTTCAAATTTCATCCTAGCCCCCCCATAAAAATCAAATGGTAGCTCCCTAAGTTCTTTAACTTTGTATTGAGGCAAGACTTCTGTTAGTGCATTGTCTAAGTCGTCTTTCCATTTCTGAGTCGCCGTCGCCATCTTCAAATTATCCCCGAGATAGCGTTCTTTAGAATGATTCTGATTGGTCGATATAAATACTTTCTGGGGTCAAATATTACAAAATATAAGGTCACAAAAGTGAAAGAGAATGCCATAGTTGTTAGATCTCATATGTAGTAACGTAGTATAACGAAATCGGAGATCTATATTTTAATTAGATTGACGGTGGAGAAATTCAAAGCCATTGGATATTAAACTCTTCATAAATTAAACACCAACAATATAAACATTTTGCAGATGCTAATTTTTCAAATATTTATTCTTTATATGTTTGATATTTAGTGTATGTATTATTTCAAGCATTAATAGTAGTATATGATTACTGAACCCCCACAACTGTGGGGTCATAAAACCTGGAAACTTGCTTGGGGTCATAAAATAAGGGATAGTAACTGAACACCCACAACTGTGGGGTCATAAAACCTGGAAACTTACTTGGGGTCATAAAATATAGAAGACTTTAAACACGTGACGTGTGTTTTAACTTCTTAACTACCACTTCTAAATCATGACACGACATGTGATAAATCATCTTGACACTACACCTTTTTCAATCATTCAACATCTGTAGGTCTCTTTGGGGTCATAGAATATAAGATGATTACTGAATGCCGATTGACTATGTAAAAATATGGAATGCTTACTTGGGGACATCAAAATATGGAGTGTTTACTTGGGTCATACAATATTGAGTCTTTTACCGACATCTACAACGTTAAGAGTATATAAAATATGAGATGGTTACTTGGGGGTCATAGAATATGAAATGTTTCATAAAATATGAAAAGGAGTGAGGTAAGGTTTACGGTGTTTATAAATATACTGAGTGCCAATATTTAATTATACTCAAAATCAGTATCCTCAAAATCAAAATCCTCATAGATAGGAATTCGCGCCTGTCCAAGGCTTTCCCAAGGATAGGCACAATGGAAAGTCGGTTAAAATAAACTTAACGACAATATTACATAAAAACACAACTCGCGTTTTAGTAAATAGTATACCAACAAATGCTTTGGTTGACACCGGTGCAGACATATCATGCATATCACAATCATTTTTTTAAATAAGATTTTCATGAGTAAACCGAATTTAAAGAAAACAAAAACACACGTATATTCAGTTTTAGGTATAGGACAACAAAAATTGAGAGTGCTAGGAAAAGTATTTTAGACTATTAAGATAAAAGACAAATGTTTTGAGTTTGATTTTCATGTTATTGACACTTTACCACATTCACTCATCGGTGTAGATTTTTTAGTGACAAACAATGTTACTATTAATTTATCTAGAAAATCTATGGAAATATCAGATAAATGTGCTAAAATTTGCTCACTTGAGACTAGTTTAGGTTTTGCTCGATGTATTAAATCTTGTGCATTGCCTGCCAATTCCGAGATAGTTCTACCAGTGCATGTATCAAGAAGAATCCAAGGTGAGCAAGTACTATATAAACCTGTTTCGCCAAACGCTAGGCACTTCGGTGTTGCGGCATATTAAAATATTAGAAACGTCCCTTCTATTATTCACAGGTTAGTTGAACTATTTTATATAAGTTTTAAGCAGTAAACTGAGTACTCGATAAAGATAAAGTATTTTTATATTATTATTTATTTAAAAGCAAAGTTAATTCAAATTATTAAATTACTTGGTTTAAATGTTTATGCACAGTTGTGTCAATATCAGATAAACAATTAATGCAATATTTAATTAAATAAACTAGAACATAATTCTCTTTCTATTATCAAGTTTAAATGGACAACCTATTTACATAATTTAAGATGAAACCTCATAAGGTCAACCGCTTATTTATATACATATTATGGAAACTTCTTCAATTATTCTTTATCTATATTTGTTATGTTTGTATATATATTATTATGTATTGTTAATTGTAATACATGACTTCGGTGTTGCGGCATATTAAAATATAAGAAACTTCCTTTCTATTATTCACAGCCAAAACGTCCCACCCAAAGCCAAACTAAGGCGGAGTTACAGGTCCGTCTTAACAACTACGAAACAGTTAGAATAGTCCTGATATATGTAGGAAGAATCGGTGATGAAGTGGTGGTGGTTCTCACTTGTTCTTTTTGGCTTAACCACCCAATTCATTGTCAAAGAAAATGTCATGTTCCAGAAAATTAAGGAAATATCAACTGCAAGGTCAAATTGGCTCATTACTTTTGTCGTTGACTTGGATCCTTTTGAATTGTTTCTTAATAAAATAAAACAAAACTTGGGCAAGGCTTTTTTCGCTACACAAAAGGTTCACACAATGTCTATGTTCTACACCTCTAGAACTCATGTGCTTAATATCCGAACGTACTCCATCAGGACTGAACAGTTATACCACTATACGATCACGTGCCCGTGTGGTGAGTTATTGAACATTCGAACAATTCAACTTTTAAGACAGTTTGTGAACATTTGAACTTTAGAATCTTTCTTGACTTTGTAATTATTTAATAAAATGACTGTATTACATTACCATCTCGTAATTGCTGAACAAGATATAGGACTAGCGTTGAACAACCAAGCTTACCAACTGCAAGGGTTATCAAACAAATTAGGGGCAGAGGGGGTTTATTAAATTATACTGATTTTTTGGGGGATGCTACAAAGTTTAGAAATGGGTTAAGCAAATAGAAAAATATATTGCTTTGGCAGGGTTGGGTAGAAATTAATCGAAAATGTTGGCATTTAAGCTAGTGACCCGCCGGTTAGGGATTTCATCCATAGGTGGTCAGAACAAAATGACGGGGACGAAACTGTGGGATGAAACGAGTTAAAAGCTCGATTAGTTGAAAGATTTTCAGAAGTGTCAGAATCTGTCCACAACATGCTTTCGACCTTTAAAGCAAAATTAAACAAAACCTGGTTGAAATGTTCACATCTTCGCGGAAAGACTGTAAAACCTTGCGGAAGAAGTTTTGTAAGGATCATAATGTAAATTTACCTACAATTCAGAAACAATTGGTAAACTTTTTCATAAATGGCCTTTCTAATGACTAACTAATGTGTAACTACAAATCATTGTTCTGGCCTTTCATTGATACGGTGTAGCAACGTTGAGAGTTTTTCTGGAAATTTGTTGATTAAAGGGAAACTTTCAGTAGAGACCACTCCTTCTGTTTGTCTTTTTTTTAATTACTGTTTTAATTTATTAATTTTTTCATATTTTGTAAAATTTGTTAATTTGAATTTAGATTTTTTGGTTTTTGATTTTCTAACTTTTTCAACCTATCTCAATAGATGTTGAATTAAGTGATTCCTGGCAGAATTTCGTCTTATAAGCATATCAGTTTACATGGTCATTAATTAGTTCTGCACAGTGAACTATTTTGAAGGAACTGAGATGTTCATACAAACTATTTTATAGTTCATTTCACTCATTCACCAATGTTCTATTTCTTTTGAATCCTATGGATTGGTTTTAATGGAATATGATACACAATGTAACACCTATTGAATAATATGTTTAAATAAGATGCCAGTATTTCCTGAATACTTTTTGCAGTTCTTCTGCTTGAGGATGATAATATGTTATGAATGATACATAACATCTATTTTAAACTTTTACCTTTTTCTTAATTTTATCTTTTCTGTCATGGAATTTGATATAATTTGTTTCAACAATTTTAGTTAATAAAATAGTCTTATCAATAAAGACTTTTCTTTCTGGTTTGTGTTTCTATGTAAATGAATACCTTTGCCTTTAATATAGGATTTAAAATTCCAAATGGGTTGGTTTGGGCTTTTATGAAGATGTTGGAATTTTTCAGTATTTTTTTTTATGTGTTCGCCTTTAAGGATTTCAAGGTCTAAAACTTTTCTGGAATGGTTTTTGCATTCCTGAGTATACTTTAGCAGGTAGTGTTGTTGAATAAATTGACTGGTAGGGATGAGCTGGTCACTATGGTCACTATGTCAAGCTCTATTACATATTTCATGATAAAATATAAATATTTACAATGATCGATTTAGTTTATTTAAAAGTCATATCCTATTGAATTGAATATAAAAATTTGCTTGGATACAGTAAACATTTACTTAGTTTCAATGAACACTTACTTAGATGCAGTAAACAACAGTAGTATAGTACTTGAACGACTCCAGCGCACCCCCCAAAAAAAAAATTTGACCCCTAAAAAATTACCCTCATTTTAAGTAAAAAAAGCCCTAAATTTTCATAAAAAAAGCAAAAAACACGCCAAAATTTTTTACTCCCCCCCCAAAAAAAAACATATTTTTAACCCCCCCCCCCCAAAAAAAATAAACAAAAAATAAAAAAAAGCCGGGAGAACAGGCAGAGAAAGAATTCTGTGGGATTTAAGAGAAAAATTTTTTTTTTCCCCCAGTGCACCCCAACGATAAAAATTGTGATTTTTAATTAATTATATTAATATATTCATGTTAAATTCCTGTATTGATCTTGTAAGTCTAGTTATTGGAGTGCTATTCAATAGGACATGACTTCTTAAATTTATTTTTAGTCTATTTAAATCAATTATTGCAAATATTTACCTGGTTGTCAAGAGTATGTTTACATGTGATTGACAACGTCGTCATCACATGTAAACATATAGCAGACTGGTGCGGTCTTTCGTTTCAAATTAACAGTGGAGAGACATTAATTTTACCTTCAAATCAGTGTGAACGTGAAGCAGATATGGAATCAGAACAACAATGGACTTTTACCCAAAAACAATTGATTAATGATTATAGAATTTACTATCAAAATATGGGATTGTTGGTTAGCGAAATTGATTCAAATGGACCAACCGGAAAGATGCCGAAGCTTCCTAAAAAAACCTAAACAACGGCTTAGTGACGTTTATGGACCGAAAAAAGTGAATAAGGAAGAAATGACCCCCCTAGAACTGCACAAATATCTAACAGACAACATTGCTGATGTTAACCACACAATTTCTAGAGAAACATTCAGCCACGCTTATTTGCTTTTTGGCAATGAGAGTGAGGCGAACATTGTGGAAAAATTAAATAAAGGGATACGAAATCTAAAACGGCAGGATGCTCAAACACTTTTAATTCATATTAGTTTTGGACATTTTTTAAATCTTACCAAAGCCTGGCTGGAAAATGAAAGGAAAGAAGGAAGAATCAAACAATCTTGGTCTGCATGGTTAAAAGAGAAGACAG